>NC_084587.1:43810016-43925016 GCF_033807715.1 Cololabis saira
TAGCTGTTCCTATGACTGCACTCTTTTGAAAACACCTGGGGCCTTATGTACTAAGAGTGCGTGGATTTCAACGTGAAACCGTGCGTGGAATTTACATGAACGCAAAGATTCAGATGAACAGAACTGTGCGTTCGCCCAAATCCACGCAGGTTGCTCTGTACATCCCAATCAGCGTGGATTTGAGCGCACATGCGGGAGCACAACACTCCGCCTTGTCTCCTCCCTCAAATATATGTTTGAATATGATATGAAGATAATTATCCATTAAAAACCGCTCATCCTAACAAGAAATGTGCAAAAACAGGTAAAACAAATTAAAAAAAACATCGGCTCTGAGCTGTAATAAATAATTTATTTGGGGGCATTTCTTCCGATTTCAGCAGCATTGCATTATGGGTAATGCTGTTCTTTGCGTTGCGTTGCGTTCCGATAAGAGTTGTGGTTTTAGTATTATCGTACGGGTTTGTGAATGTTTATGGGCAGCGTTAGAGCATCATAACACTCTGCTTTTCTTGTTTGTATTTCAAGAACCGACACCAGAACTTGAGTTGGTGGATGAAAAACGGATCCTCGTTCTGCTTTATTGTTCCGCGTATTATATACTGACGGATTAAGACCAATGTACACGTTTATTGAGTCTTACACATTGTGGATGTCCGCGATCACCACTCTCATAAGTATAAGAATGCGAACAATATACATTCATATTTAAAACATGAAGCATCACGATCTGATTCCTCTGCTGCAGAAATAAAGACAACTTGTGCCGACGGGATTATCGAGGAGAAATAAAGAGCAAAATGTATCTAACTCGAGTGTTGCATCCGCAGAAGGAGAGACCGGTCTTAGTCCTGGTGTTGTGCCAAAAGCGCGTACAGCAGCCCGTTGAACTACAGCGTTAAACGTCAGATTTTCAGATTATGAAGCTCAAGAATGAGATCAAGTCATATTTAGGCAGAAACAACCTTTCATTAACTGTATTTGGCCTTCAATCATTTTTGGCAGGTAAAAAGACCCATTTTCAGGGGAGAAATCAGATTCTGGCAGGCAATCACTTTTTGGCACGACACCGGTCCATCACCTGAGAAACTCTTTCTGGACCTGCAGCTCCTGCAGCTGACTCGATATCAGACTATGAAAGTTGCCTAAACATTCAATGAAAACTTTATTCATCATTGCTGAATTACATCAGTTCCTAACAACCAACCTTTCCGTGACATCTTAGTTTTAGTTTAAAAGACATCTTTACAGAACCGGGTTTTCGCTGCAAAATGTATTTTAATGTTTTTTCTGTCCAGACACAGTTATGGGATATTTTAGGATCTGGCTTTAATCTCCAGTATTCGTCCCATGCGGTCGTCATGGTGACAGAGATGTCCGACCTGTAGCAGCTCCAGCTGAAAGATCATGTTGGTCTGAACCGGGGCAGCTGGTCCAGTTCAGGGCAGAGATCCAGAAGATCCTCTTGGTACCTAAACCAGCTGATGGTTCAGTCCTAGTCCTGGACCAGCAGATCCAGACTAAACCAGCTGATGGTTCAGTCCTAGTCCTGGACCAGCAGATCCAGACTAAACCAGCTGATGGTCCAGTCCTAGTCCTGGACCAGCAGATCCAGACTAAACCAGCTGATGGTCCAGTCTTAGTCCTGGACCAGCAGGTCGGTGTGATCTGATCATCAGCAGGTTCCTCTAACAGAGCCAAAGCTCCATCAGGATTTGCTGGTTCCATCGTTGAGCTCCTGTCTTTAGTTGTATGTTCAGATCATGTGGTTGATTGTGAGATTGTTGCAGCTCCACTCTTGTGTAATTTACCTGGTGATGTGGGGACTGTCGTGTCCTTCACGTGGTCGTGAACTTATTGTTGACGTCATGTTTCCTCATATTCTGCACTTCACTGCATCACCAGTGAGTGTCGCCAACGGACAAAACCTCAGATAAGTGCCTTAATGTGTGAGTGACGGACCGCAGCTTTCTACGTTCACGTCATTCTTTGTACATCTGACCGTGGTCGAGAAAGTGGCGAACGCACGTTTTTTGTGCGCCGCACTCTTAGTACATAAGGCCCCTGGTGTGTCAGTTATCGTCTTTGAATTATTCATGTGGACCTCCTACAGAAACTTCACTCATAATTTTCTATCACTCTTTGAGGTATCACCCATCTCCTAATGATTTGCAATTCTTACTCAGCACAAACAATCCTGTACACCATTCCAGCAACTGTATGATGTTCCATGTATAACGTACCTGCCAGCATCCTGCAACCTGCTGTAATGTGTTGGATTGTCTTGGTGCTGATGTGGTAGACGGTCAGACCCCAGCCTATACTGCTGATGTGCTCAGCACCTGTTCTTGTGTTGCCATGATTAGTGCCCCAGTGCTGCTACACCTGGCTTTACTAGGCACTGGTATGACTTGTCAATATCAATTCCTTCTACAGACGGACATGGCTTGCAGCAGTTTTCTTTCTATGAAAAATCCTCCTCCTTCTGCTCTTACTCAATGGATACACCCACTTTAAGGCATTTATTTCAGAAATTAAATACAGCCCAACATCAGAAAAACAGGATGATATGGAAAATGCAAAAAAAAAGATGCAGTTTGTTGTGTTTTATAACAGCACCTGATACATAAACGTCCTTGTGATATGCTGCTCCCTTGTTTTCTGAGTTATTGCTAGATTGGGTTCCTTTAAAATTCCTCTTTAGCATGATAAATTGTTGTGTTATTGGCAAAAAAAAGAAACGCCATCAAACAAGAGTGAATAGATACCTGCTCTTGAATATAGTCTTGAGGTCATATTCGGGTGGTGTATGAAGAAAATGAGGATGTAAAGAAGCTCATTCTGCACGGCAATTAGTTATTTTAAATCTGTGTTCAAAAAGGAAGGTTTTCCTTCTATTTCGCTTTGGTCATGAGTTCCCAGACATCCCAGATACTCATACTAAATGAGAGGAAGCCTCAAAGCCTTTCCTTTATTTAGGACCAAGTCTGAACATCCGGATTTGAGCACCACTTCTGGTAAAAACACATGAAAAGCAGGAACAAAGACGCTGGTGTACTGAAGTTGCCAGAGGCATACACACACGAACATTTCTGAAACCACTAAATGCTGTGTTTCACTTCATACACTTTGGTCTACATTCTCACAACTCTTACAAATGGAAATATCCGGAAAAACACAATATTCATTATTGATGAGTACGTTCCGATCTGTTGCACACTCCGTCTCACTGGAGCAATGCAGGTTTTGACAAAACATTAACTAGAGATTAAGTTGTATTTGTTGCCTCCAGGCGTCTGCAGGAGTCTGTTTCCTAAATGGATGAATTACCTGCGGGTTTAAAAGGGTTATTTACAGTTACAATGGCAAAAACAAATTCATTATTCCTACAGACAGGAGTTTTCAGGACGCAAATGATGAATTATATTTGTGCATATTTGTGTATACATGCCTCATGAGAAGTATTTAGATTCACAGGGTATGGTATGAATCAGGGAAAATACATTTTTAAGCAGAGCAATTTAGTCCAGTTCAGTGCAGACTGATTTACGTTTTACCATTAGTTTAATGTAAAAATTTTGTTTCACTGTGACTAAAGTCATTTAAAGCAGCACAACGGAACTTTCAGCTTTGTTGAGTTTGGCGCCTCCTTTGGACAAAAATCGGTAGTGCTTTACCAGAAAGAACACTCCATTTCCCATGAGCACCAGCGCGTACTGCCGGAAAACCCCCGTCCCCGCCGCTGCATTTGTTTTGATGAGAGAAGACGGGACGGACTTTCAAAACTACTCTTCTGTTTTCAGCGGTCGTTTGCAGGATGGATAATGAAGAGGTAATGTATCTATTTTTGGCTAAACAATATAATATGACGATGTTGAAAAACACTAAGTTCAAATTGGTTTTATTAAGTTGTTTCAGCGAGATAATGCGCCCTACAAACTCATACGCTCTGCACCTTTTTCCTGTCACGTTTTTTAGAGGGACTTCGTCATAAATTAGTAGTCCAACATACTTACTGACAAAATGAAAAAATACTTTATAACCTGTGAATAACTGAATGCCCATTCCTTATACTTTGCAGATCAGCCCTGCACAATTTTACAGTTCTCAGGAAAAATACTAGAAATGTTCTATGCATTTTCTTCGCATTGCATTATTTCCTCTAGTGCTGTAATTCTATTCAATTGTATTATTATTTTATAAAGCTTCCTCATTGCGAATTACACATTTTTATGATCACTATTATCTCTCTGTCTGTTGTTGATATTGTCAGTAATTTTAGAATTACCAAAACCCAAGACGAATCCCCAGTATGTGAAAACATTCTAATTTTTATTCTTATTGATCATAGAATTCTACATTTACATTTGTATCATAACAATTCTGTCTCTTGTTTTATCAGGAATCTGCTGTTCGTGAGAACACCTCTACCTCTGCATCATCAGAGTTTGAACCCCCACAAAGACAGAACCGACACGCAGCATATATATCATATATATATATATATATATGCATATATATACATATCGCCAGTTTGTGCTCTGGCAGCATGATGTTTGGAAAATAAGACACCTTTCCAGACCCAATGGGACAGTACACTGGTTTCAGGGCTCCCCGTCTTCTGTAGAATGGAACCTTTATGAGGATTACTGCAAATATTTTGATATTGTTTTTTTTTTGTTCCATTTTTTCCTGTACAGTTGTTTTTGTGTGTTTAAAATAAAGACATTTGTGCAAAACAAGACAGACTTTTATTTACACACCTTTCAGAAAATAGAACATTCTTGAACTTTGTCATTTGCATAGTGACAGCAGTTATCCCATACATACTTATTATAAACAATAAGTAATCTGTATCACAGTAGCAGTAATGAACAACTGTATGACAGGATAAATTACTGTGAATAAAGTAAACAAGTGTAAATAGAGTAGTAGAAAAATAAACTAAAAATAATGAACTGATAATAAAAACTGAACTATGAAACAGTGTAAGAAGTTACTGTAAATAAATACAATGACTATAGTAGCAGTAGCATCTTGTGTCCATCCTTGTTTCCTGCTGGGAGAGTCCGCATGTGATTCACTGCTGGAGTGTAGGAGAACCTTCCCTGCATGAGGATGTGATTCTGGAAGTTTTCCAGAGCTGATGTAGTCCTGCAGAGTGTGAGAATAAAGATACAAAAACATTATGTCTTTCTGATAATTACTGACCTATAAATCATTCAACATATTTTGTTGATCACAAGTTTGAATTTTTTTCTTTGTTGAAGTCACTGTAATTATGCAGAAAGTAAAAGCAAGTAATGTATAGCTATAGAAAAATTAGAGAAATGTATATATTTATACACTCACAAGATAAAACGACACATTATAAACACCATAAGGTTTCTTTTACTACTCTTGTTATTATTTTAATATAATTCCAACAAAGTAGATTTTATTTTATATGCTTATATGGTGTTTATATTGTATTTTTTTCATCTGGAAGCGTATACTTTGCCTATATATTTCATTTTTCTGGCTATATTTTACTATATCTACAAATGTGTTGCTTTTACCATCAGTGTATAAGTATCTGTATATACAGACCTGAAGAGTCAAAAGGTTTACAAAGATATTGACATTTGATACAGTAGCAACACTTACAGCAGCTGTAGTAGTTTCAGGATAATTGTTTTTGTAAAACACACTGACATAGGTGTTGACAAAAGTGCATACCTGGAGGTGATGAACGTCTTTACATCCTTCAACCATCTCGTCCAAGACGACGGCTACAAGGGCTTGTAGCGAGAGAACGCCGGGCCAATGTTTATTCTCCACCGGGCATTTAGCTTGTTACTCTCCCGCTTTCTTTTTTTCGCCTCCTCCGCTCCGTTAAAACTTTTATTTTCTTCGTTTTTTTCGCTGCTTCGGCCATGATACCAGCTCCTCGTTTAGCTCAACACCAGCTTCTGCTGAGCTCAGCCTCTGCGCTCCAAGCCCCGCCCATTTTTGTCTCGACTACGAATCGGGAAGGAGGGGGAAGTGACGTATGTGACGTAAAGCAGTCAAAGTCGTAAAATTTGTAGTTTTTTAGTGTGGCAGGGTTCCTACCATGCTCCTCAAAGTTACATAGTGCCAGTGAAAGCGATACAGACCCCCTCAGATCATGACAGAGGTTCATTAAACCTGTTGGAAGTTGATGTACCATCACAATGACTCTGGAAATATTATATTAAGGTGGAAAAGTTACGTAGTGTCGCTTTAAACGTTTCAATATGCCATTGTTTGAATACCGTCAAACAGATTTATTGAAGTAAAATACTCTTATACACATGAAAAATCATATGTAATCAAAGTGTCACATAAGCCAAATATGTTCGTCTGTTTACATTCATGTTCTTGTTTCTCTTTAGCTTTCAATGTCAACTTCATGTTTGCAGTATTTTTGTAAAATAGATTTTGTTGGACAGATAGTGTCTCGTTTGCTCATGTAATGTTTGGCCCACAATAAAAGTCCCATGCCAGGGCCAGTGCTTGGTTTGTCCATTCTGGAATTCCATAGTAACAAGAGGCAGCAGAGAAACTAAGATTTGTTACAGTTCCTAAGCTGTCCACTAGAGGCTGGCTCCAAAATCAAATCAATCATCAAAAAAGTTTACAGCAAAATCAAAAAAGTTTTGCTCTAAATCGTTTGATTGCACATCCATCACAACTCGGAGGAGCTTGACTTTTTTTGGACCATACCAGGAGAGTTTATGTAAACCAATGCATTTATTACAATATGATTGATTAACAGTCTGCTCAGCCAATGGTTAGCCGTTCCTACTTCTTTATCTGTAATCGTCATGCTACCCCGCTAAGCGAAGCAACCAACCCATTTGTATGAAGCCAGCGTCGGCTAAACGTGACTGATCTTTCTCATTTCACCATTGAGTCAATATGTTAATCGTACATCCAGCTGTAAACATATGGCAGCCGCTCTGCAGATATTTCAGCGGGGTTCAGCTTAAGAATTTGGGAGCGGAGTGAACTTCATGACATGCAGTGGCTCCTCAGGCAACATGGCTGTGCTCCGTACAAAAAAAAAAAAAGGTTTTTAAAATCGGTCTTCAGAAACCAGTGAGTCACATGACCTAATACTACATCCACTGTTGTATACAGTCTATGGAGGCGACATGTGGTAGCTTTGTGTATAATGCTTGTATTGCAGTATACTGTAAAGAGACAATAAACCATATTTTTACCTACTTTTACACAAGAATGTTTACATCAAGACCACACAATAAAACAAAACATAAGAACCTGACTGCAAGTAGAAGCAAAACCAACATTACTAGGGTTGTGTATCAAACTTTTTATGGCACTGACCAAAATCTGTGGGTACCACTTGGTATAAAAAGATGCCTGGTCTTTCGGTTCCTATTTTTGGTACCTAGGGTGCACAAAGTGCTGCCTGTGATTGGCTGTAATGTTACATGTGCGTTAGTTGTGTTTACGCCCGGAGACGGCATTCAGTTGGTTGTCTTGTTGTCGAGGCCATGAAACATGGCACATTTTGATGCCACTAGTGCGCAATGCAATATTTGCAAAGAGAGCATATTTGCTAAGGTGGGAAAGTCGACCAATTTAAAGGAGCTTAAGGCAGGATTGAGACAGGATTTATGAAAAAAATTCGTATACGTTTTAAGTTTTCTAGTAATAATGTCAGATGAAGCGTTCCAAACCAAAAAGAATGAGCCCTCTAGCGTATCTCTCCGTTGCCTTGAACAGGCTGTGTGCTGCAAACTGCGCTGCAATTGTGACCGGAATTTCCCGCGCTGTCCTGCGGATGTGACGTCACATGACGCTGCATGCACGTTCTCCCCGTTCTCCCGTGTCTCTCTCTCTTCGCTGTTGGCTGCAGTACTCCCGACGGCCGTCGTGGCGAAGGGTGGTGCTAATGAGTCTCATTTCTTAAAAGGAGCCTCATGCTCCTTTAATGAAACATTTGAATATGAAAATGTGTTCCGTGTTTAAATGCATGAAGACCAAACTCCATCCATGTTCCTCTGAGCATGCAACTCCGCCTCGACGTTACTGGGCCAGAGCGGTAGACTGGAAGGTCTACGTTTAGCAACGTTCACCCAACTTGATAGGTCGGTGTGCTTAGATTAACATTGCTCCAACTTAAGAAGAGCACCTCGGTGACTTGAAATGTGATGTAACATTAATTGAAGATTATATTGTTGCGTAAATTTAGTGTATTGCTATCTAGCTAAATCAAAAGCTAATTACTTAATGATGAAAAGATGTTTGTTAAATTATGGTCAACTATTGGGAAGCCTGGTTGGTTGAGGGAGAGATACAGTAGTATAGAGCTCTGCCATCGACCCGAACCTCCGTCAGTCCTGTCACCTGGTGGTGGAATGTGAGGGACACTCTGCCAGTGTTATCACACTTGGCAACCAGGTATCTGTGTGTCTAAGCATCATCCATACCGTCGGAGCTATGTTTTCTACTGCTGGGGACACCCTCGGCCAGGAACGGGCTTGTCTGTCACCAGAGAAAGAAAACATGTTGATTTTCCCAAAAAAGAACTGCTAAGTGAGATTTTTGGAATTTAAAGCTGCTTAGTATGCAGCACTGCAGTGTGCATTAAACAAATACTGATGTTACTTGTTTGCAAAAGTTCTTTTTCACTAAAAATACATTTTTTATGTCAGTTTTCTTATGTTGTTTTGCACTAAAATTATTAATTTGTTTGAAACTTCTTGGTGTCAAATTACAAAACTCGAAAAATGAAAGTCAACATTAGTTTGGTAATGTGTTATGTAATGTTTTACGCTTTACAATTAATTTCAAAAAATTGGTATCGAAAAAAGTATCGTTAAGGAACCAGTATCGAAGTGACGGTATCAGTACTGGTATTGAAAATGTTTAAAAAAGGTACCCAGACCTACTTTTACTCACTTTGTCACAGTCTTCATATGCATCATGTGCAGGATTGTTAGGGTTGACAGCACTAAAAACAGCCGAGCATTGATACAACCTGAAACCATCACAGGGCCTGTCCTCTGAGCCCAGAGATTTCGACGCCGACTCCTGATATGGCTCACAGTAACACTTCCTTTTTTGGGCAGTACATTTTCAAGTTGCATCTGAGAATGTTGCTTTATATTGTCCTGCATGTAGTTGCACAGTAATTTCCTGTCCGTGTTGTGACGTCAGTGACTGAAAGGTCTTGATGCAGTGCTGTCTGAGGGATCAGAAGTAACAGATTTTCTCCTCACACTGAAATCCCTCCAAATCCCTTGAGCAGTTTAATAATATGCACTCTAGAAGGAGAAATATGCCAATTATTTCCAATCTTTCTTTAAGGAACATTGTCTTCAAGCATTTCAATTATTTTCTCACATATTTGTTGACAAAATGGAGATCCTCTGCCCATCCTCAGGGTGTTGCTTCAGCATCACTTTTGTCTGAACATGTGTTAGTCTCAGCTGAGGCTCTGTTCCAATTTAAGATCCACATGTAGTCATAGATGCCGAAAATGGCCAGATGTGTTCTTGCTCTGCCTATTTCATTGGGAACACATCCAGTCGTCACCTGTTTAAACTTGACAAAGTAGTATCAGTATAGCTGCAATGGTGGAGGAGAAAAGCCTACAACTGTCATTGTTATATTTTTAACATACTGCCATTGTTTTGCAAGAGAATGTCATTTTAAGATATTTTACCCTTTTGTGCCAACTGGATTTGTGCCAACTCATAATTTAAATCACTTAACCTGTTTGAAACAATCCTTCCGACAAGAGTGTTTAGCGGACCCAAATGCAGAACAACCGCACAGTGTTCAGTTAAAAAAAAAAGTCTTTATTAAAGTCAACCTCACAGCAGGCAATAGAGCAGAGTTCAGTTCTCAGGATCCTTAAGAGTGAATATCAGAAAACAGCTGGTGTGAGCGCTGAGTAGATCTGGAAGCCAGAACACAGGAACTGAAACGCTGGTCAGTCAGAGGAATCGCCAGGCAGCAGGCAAACAGAAACCGGAGACGCTCAGGCAGAACTCGTGGTCGGGGATAGAAGGCTGAGTTGATTACCAGGTCGGGGACAGGCGAACAGGTCGGGGACAGGCAGGGTCGGCAACAGGTGATCAGTCCGGAGAAAACCGCTGGAAAGTCAGGCATGACACAAGAACAATCTTGCAGGTACTGGTTGGGAGTGGAGTGCTTAAGAAGCAGCCCAGGGCTGATTGCAGATGTGGAGCAGGTGTGGAAGGTGGGAGAAACCATAGTGACACGAGGAGGCAGAGCTGCCAGGTGAGTGAGGCAGGTATGGAGCTGGAGTGGATGTGACACCTTCTTTACATTTACTTTCTTAGCGCTCATTTGGCCTGTACACATTTTTTTAGGAGCATGTTAATTATCAAAAAATGCACAAATGGATGTATAACAATTGAAATGAAGTTGATGAAAACCAAGCAAACATGAGGGTTCAAATAAAATCTAAACCAGTATTTTAACATAAAAAAATAAAATCCTCTTTGGTGCAGCTTTAAGTCCATTGTCCATCCATCCATCCATCTTCTTCTGCTTATCCGTTCCTGGGTCACGGGGGCAGCAGCCTCAGCAGAGATGCCCAGACTTCCTTCACCCCAGACACTTCCTCCAGCTCTTCCGAGGAGAGTCCGAGACGTTCCCAGGCCAGCCGAGAGACATAGTCTCTCCAGCGTGTCCTGGGTCTTCCCCGGGGTCTCCTCCCGGAGCGACATGCCTGGAACACCTCCCTAGGGAGGCGTCAAGGAGGCATCCGATACAGATGCCCAAGCCACCTCAGCTGACTCCTCTCAATGTGAAGGAGCAGCGGCTCGACTCCGAGCTCCTCCCGGGTGACCGAACTCCTCACCCTATCTCTAAGGGAGCGTTCAGCCACCCTGCGGAGGAAACTCATCTCGGCCGCTTGTATCCGCAATCTTGTCCTTTCGGTCACTACCCAAACTTCATGATCATAGGTGAGGGTAGGTGCATAGATTGACCGGTAAATCGAGAGCTTCGCATTTCGACTCAGCTCCTTCTTCACCACGACGGTCCGGTACATCGACCGCATAACTGCGGACGCTGCGCCGATCCGTCTCTCAATCTCACGCTCCATCATTCCCTCACTCATGAACAAGCCCCGAGATACTTGAACTCCTCCACCTGAGGCAGGACTTCTCCACCCACCCGGAGAAGGCACGCCACCCTTTCCCGATGGAGAACCATGGCCTCGGTTTTGGAGGTGCTGATTCTCATCCCTGCCGCATCGCACTCGGCCTCAAACCGCCCCAGCACATGCTGAAGGTCCCGGTCCGATGAAGCCAACAGGACAACATCATCCACAAAAAGCAGAGATGAAATCCTTAGGGTCCCAAACCGGATCCCCTCCGGCCCCTGGCTGCGCCTAGAAATCCTGTCCATAAAAATTATGAACAGGACCGGTGACAAAGGGCAGCCCTGCCGGAGTCCAACATGCACCGGGAACAAGTCTGACCGACTGCCGATAATGCGAACCAGACTCCTGCTCCGATCATATAGAGACCGGCCAGCCCTTAATAGAGGGCCCCGGACTCCATACTTACTGAGCACCCCCCACAGAATGGCACGAGGGACACGGTCAAATGCCTTCTCCAGATCCACAAAACACATGTAGACTGGTTGGGCAAATTCCCATGAACCCTCGAGCGCCCTGCGGAGGGTATAGAGCTGGTCCAGTGTTCCACAACCGGGACGAAAACCGCATTGTTCCTCCTGAATCCGAGGTTCAACTATCGGCTGTATTCTCCTCTCCAGTACCCCGGCGTAGACTTTCCCGGGGAGGCTGAGAAGTGTGATCCCCCTATAGTTGGAGCACACTCTCCGGTCCCCCTTTTTAAAAAGAGGGACCACCACCCCGGTTTGCCACTCCAGTGGTACTGTCCCCTTCCTCCATGCAATGTCGCAGAGGCGTGTCAACCAAGACAGCCCTACGACATCCAGAGACTTGAGGTACTCAGGGCGAATCTCATCCACCCCCAGTGCCCTGCCACTAAGGAGCTTACAAACTACCTCAGTGACCTCGGCTTGGGTGATGGATGAGCACGTCCCCGAGTCCCCACTCTCTGCTTCCTCAGTGGAAGGCATGTCAGTCGGGTTGAGGAGATCCTCGAAGTATTCCTTCCACCGTCCGACAATGTCCCCAGTCGAGGTCAACAGCTCCCCACCCGCACCATAAACGGTGCCGGCAGAGTACTGCTTCCCCCTTCTGAGGCGCCGAACGGTCCTCCAGAATTTCCTCAAGGCCGACCGAAAGTATTCCTCCATGGCCTCCCCGAACTCCTCACAGACCCAAGTTTTTGCCTCCAGGACTGCCCGAGCTGCGGCTTGCTTGGCCTGCCGGTACCCATCTACTGCGTCAGGAGTCCCACAGGCCAACATAGCCCGGTAGGACTCCTTCTTCAGTCTGACGGCATCCTGTACTTCCGGGGTCCACCACCGGGTTCTAGGATTGCCGCCACGACAGGCACCGGAGACCTTGCGTCCACAACTCTGAGCCGCCGCGTCGACAATGGAGGCAGAGAACATGGTCCACTCGGACTCAATATCCCCCGCCTCCCCTGGGATCTGAGAGAAGCTCTCTCGTAGGTGAGAGTTGAAGATGTCCCTGACAGAGGGCTCAGCCAGACGTTCCCAACAGACCCTCACAATCCATTTGGGTCTGCCCGGTCTGTCCAACCTCCTCCTCCGCCAGCGCATCTAACTCACCACCAGGTGGTGATCAGTTGACAGCTCAGCCCCTCTCTTCACCCGAGTGTCCAAGACATGCGGCCGAAGATCAGATGAAACGACAACAAAGTCGATTATTGACCTCCGGCCTAGGGTGTCCTGGTGCTAAGTGCGCTGATGGACACCCTTATGTTTGAACATGGTGTTCGTTATGGACAAACTGTGACTAGCACAGAAGTCCAACAACAAAACACTGTTCGGGTTCAGATCGGGGAGGCCGTTCCTCCCAATCAGACCTCTCCAGGTATCACTGCCCACGTGAGCGTTGAAGTCCCCCAGTAGAACAATGGAGTCCCCAGTTGGAGCACTATCCAGTACTCCTCCCAGGGACCCCAAGAAGGCTGGGTACTCTGCACTGCTGTTCGGCCTGTAGGCACAAACAACAGTGAGAGACCTTTTCCCGACCCGAAGGCGCAGGGAAGCGACCCTCTCGTTCACCGGGGTGAACTCCAACACATGGCGACTGAGCTGAGGGGCTATAAACAAGCCCACACCAGCTCGCCGCCTCTCACCCTGGGCAACTCCAGAGTAGTGGAGGGTCCAGCCCCTTTCAAGGAGCTGGGTTCCAGAGCCCAAGTTATGTGTGGAGGTGAGCCCGACTATCTCTAGCCGGTATCTCTCAACCTCACGCACAAGCTCCGGCTCCTTCCCCCCCAGCGAGGTGACATTCCATGTCCCCACTGTGAGGGTTTTGGTCAGGGGATTGGGTCGTCGAGGCACCCCGCCACGACCGCTACCCAGTCTCCATTGCACCGGCCTCTCACGGTCCTTCCTGCGGGTGGTGGGCCTACAGGAAGGCGTGGCGGGCCCATGTCGCTGTTTCGGGCTGAGCCCGGCCATTACGTTTGTTTTTATTGTGTCTTAAATAAAGCTCTGATTTTATGGTGAATTAATGCTGAAAACTAGTTAACTGCAAAGGCTTTAAATGCTTTTTCTTGCCTCTGTAATTTATGAACACGTGAAAACGCCTCCTTCTAAAACCCACCTACATGCTCAGGGTGCAGCATTTGCCCACACCTTCGTAGGTCTGCAGTTAATGAATACAACCAGGCGACTCTTCAGTGGGCTGCACACACACGCGCACATATGTACACACACGGTTCTCTTGGGGTGCTGTCTGGCTGGAGTCCAGTGCTGAAGTGGTTCTGCTCTGGAGAACGGCAGGCCCTGTCTACAACCCATCAATCACACCATTTCCGATCTTCCTCCACCATCTCTCTTTCTCCTCTCTCTGCAGCGCCCTTTTTACCTGCAGCCCCCCACTCCAAAGTCTCTGATAAATCCCCCACCTTGTACACCATTTCTCATGCACCACCTCACCTTTGTTAATCTCCCTCCTCGCTCCCTCTCTGAATGTTAAACACCCCTTTCTCCCCTCTGCATATTTAAATGTTCCTGTAAATGTTCAGCCAGTCCAGCCCCCGCACAGTCACTTCCTCGTCCCGTCTCGCACCGCCAGCTCACGCCGCCCATCACTGACTCCTCCCGCCTCTCTCTCTTCTCGCTCCCCCTGATTGATGCAAGCAGACGGCCTCCTTCAGTGTTTTATACATAATCCAAATAAGATATGCTTGTGCGTGCATTTCTGAAAGTCCTAGCTGGTCCCTGACACGATGTGCTGACAGAGGATCCACAAAACGCAAAGACACACATGGATATTTGTTCACATGCCGAAATGCTACCTTTCACACACACACACCCAAAGCTATCCTCAAAGGATTATTTGTCAAAGTTATGACAGACAGGACAAAGAAACTGTATGTGGTAATGTGACCCACTAATCTGTGGGTGTGTACATGTGGCAGCGTGTGCGTTTATTAGAGATTTAGACCAAATGTGCATTTAAATGGATGTTAAACAATGCTGACACATCTCTTTCCTGCCTTGTCTCCTCCATAACAATGTTGCGAAGCAGGATGCATGTAAACCTTTATGGAGAAATATAATGAAAGAAATGATCCAATCTGTTCTTTTCTGTCTAGTAAAAGCTCCAGTGCAAGCCGGTGGGGGCCTTGGGGGGTTGTGGGGGGGGTTACCTCATAGCAGTGGCGGGGGGGGCGGCTGGGGGGGGCTCGGGCGGGGTGCTGTGGCTAGGGCGTCTCCGGTGTTCCTGGGGGGGGTTGGGCCATGGGTGTGGGGGTCCCGCGCGAAGGGCCCGGCCCTGTCTGGGTGGGGGGTGGCTGTCTTGCTGCCTTGGTCCTCCGTCGCTGGGAGGGGGCCGCGTGCCCCTGCGTCTGTGGGGACTCCGTGACCTTTGGGGTGTCCGCCGGGGTGGCCCCGGGGGGGGGGGGTGGGGCCGGGTCCGGGGATCGGGCCTCCCCTGGCCGGGGGGTGCGCGGGCGGGCGCGGCGGCGGGGTGGCACCATTCCCAGGTGTCTATGTCTTATGTTGTCAGTATGAATGGGCGGATGTTGGACCGTTTCCCCCTCTGGGGGCTCCGGCAGTTTTTAATGGCGATCTTGTCATTTTATTTAGTTTTTATCAACTACACCTTTATATTGGGCCGTGAAAATATTGTCAGACATTAAACCGGTCCGCGGTTCAGAAAAGGTTGGGGACCACTGCTGTAGGACATGGCCAGGGAGAGCGAGGCCTGGACTCATCCGTTCCAGCTGATGCCGCTGTGACCTGAACCTGGATAACAGGAAGTTTGTGGATGGAACGAATTCAACAAAAAAATAAGACATCTTGGATTCATATTGTCCGCAAAGAACCAAAACTATAAATACTAAAAATAAATGGGCGAATATCTGTGGTTTTTACTTCACTTTTTAACACATTGTCCCAACATTCTCCCAGTGAGAACAGCTCCTGCCACTGACTCTGTTCACAGTGAGGTTGTCTTCTTGCAGCGTGATGTTACGATGACAGGTTTTAGTCCTCCTATAGCACAGTTTGAACTGGCTTTCAGACAGTCTGTCTGTACTTTATTTCCTATAAGGGACCACTGGGACCAAGTGAAGAAGCAACGGAGACTGTGTTTGATGAGCTGGCCTGAAAAAGCACTGAACCCAAGCTCAGCTGGAAACTCCTTCAACAAGTTTCCCAAGTAACTGCCTCATAAGTCTAGACGGGTGTCAGCTAAGAGCTAGCCCCCTTGATTAAACATTTAAAGCTGCTATTAACTTTTCTCTGTAATCCAACATGTTCCCAAGATTCAAACTATTATGATCACAGGTCACCTTGTGGATTCTCGTGACGGATCCATTGAAAGATGGTCCTAGATAAACAAAAAACAAAAAAAAATGTATATTGGAAGTAGAGTTAGTAGAGTTAACCTTGTCTGCACACATATTAATGATTGATACCATGCATGTAAAAACCAAAGACATATGTATACGTAGTGACATCCACTCCCAATCCAGGAAGCAGGAACACATGGAGGCACACGTCATCTGGGCATCTGGGCAAGCACTGGACATCTGCAACAAAAACCACAAACAAAACACAAAACCGACCAAAACACGAGCAGCAATCGACCCAAATCACAGTATGAGCTAAGCTACCGCTAACTAACCCCAAAAACTACAGCGCAAGCATGCAGGTGAACAAGCCAGTGTGTACGTCTATGTGTGTGTGTGCGTGTATGTCTATGATCATGCGTGTGTGTGTGTGTGTGTGTGTGTGTGTGTGTGTGTGTGTGTGTGTGTGTGTGTGTGTGTGTGTGTGTGTGTGTATGCGTACATGTCTTTGTGGCTGTGTGTGTGTGTGTGTATGTGTGTGTGTGTGTATGTATATGTTTGTGTGGCTGTGTATGTTTGTGTATACGTATGTGACTGAGTGGCTTTATGTGTGTGTCAGTGTGGCTATGTGTGTGTATGTGTGCATGCAGGAATGTGTGAGTGTGTATATGTCTATGTGGCTATGTGTATGTATGTGTGTGGGTATGTGTGTGTGTGTGTGTGTGTGTGTGTGTGTGTGTGTGTGTGTGTGTGTGTGTGTGTGTGTGTGTGTGTGTGTGTGTGTGTGTGTGTGTGTGTGTGTGTAATAGTCTTATCAAAGCTCCACCTGAAGTGTATCTATAGTGGGGGGGGGGGGGGGGGGGGAGGCAACCCCGCCACCTGCGAGACCAGGGGCGCTTCCATACTGCATTCTCACCGACACAGACGCACAATCATGCACCGTTTCCCCCTCCCCGGGGGGGTCCAGCACTGTCAGAAGGCACCCCAGGCTGCACGGCGAGCCCCGCAAGGCCCGGGCATCGCGACCCACCTACCCATATCCCTATTTGACATAAAGAGTATCGGACTTGGTTTTGAGTCCTTGAACATAATTGGTGCAAATTAGCCCCGCCCCTTCTTCTGATTGGTCAATATTTGATAGTCCCTATTCTCTGCCATACCTTTTGAACGGGTTGTGAGAAAGACATGTGGGTGGTGTCATCTGACTCGGTATTGAGTACATGACCTTCATTGGCATGAATTAGGCCCGCCCCTTCTTCTGATTGGTCAATATTTGATAGTCCCTATTTTCTGGCATAACTTTTGAATGGTTTGACATAGAGTCGTGGGTGGTGTCATCTGACTCGGTTTTGAGTACTTGACCATCATTGGCATGAATTAGCCCCGCCCCTTCTTCTGATTGGTCAATATTTGATAGTCCCTATTTTCTGGCATAACTTTTGAATGGTTTGACAAAGAGTCGTGGGTGGTGTCATCTGAGTCGGTTTTGAGTACTTAACCTTCATTGGCATGAATTAGCCCCGCCCCTTCTTCTGATTGGTCAATATTTGATAGTCCCTATTTTCTGCCAAAACTTTTAAATGGTATGACATACAGATTCGTGGGTGGTGTCATCAGACTCGGTTTTGACTCATTCACCTTAATTGGTGCAAATTAGCCCCGCCCCTTCTTCTGATTGGTCAATTTTTGATAGATCTTATTTTCTGCAATAACTTTTGAATGGTTTGACATAAAGACTCGTGGGTGCTGTCATCGGACTCGGTTTTGAGTCCTTCAACATAATTGCTGAAAATTACACCCCACACCCCTTCATCTGATTGGACGATATCTGATAGTTTCTATTTTCTGCCATAACTTTTAAATGGTTTGATATAGAGAGTTGTGGGTGGTGTCATCCGCTAAATGTCCAGGCCTGAAGACGTCTACATGCAAGTCATACAAGCGCTTCCACTGCAGCACGCCTGAAAGTGCACAAGGGTGCGAGGGCCCGTTCATCGCTGCTTGCAGCTTTAATTGTAATTTATGCTGTAAGAGAGAAGAATAGAGTCATGGGGGAGAAAAAGAGGGAGGAAAAAACACTGTAAATATGTTTAGAACTACAAATTGACTCTTTTGTCAATTATTTTCATAATGTCACAATTTCAACCCTCCTCCTTTGTTCTGACTAGACCCGCACCATATCAGCACGTGCTGCTCGCTGAGAAGAGTGAGTTCAGGACATAAACTGTAATTTTTAACAGTGAAACTGATCATTGAGGAATCACGTGATCGGCCATGCTTTCCGATCACATGATCGGATTGGGACATTAACAAATAATATCTAAATTATTTGCAAATGCATAACACATTCCCAGGAAATTATCAGGAGGCAAGTTAACCAGATACTTAACCCACCTTGTTTGGCTCGTCTTGACATGGAGGGGGTAAAACTCTACTCTTCATCATGCCCAAACGATTGAAGTCCAGCCCCTCTGGAGGAGAATAATTTCAACTATTTCCATCCACAGTCTTATTCTTCTGCTCACGTACCCACAAGTCTGTGACATTAAGTCTAGGTGGAAACATGCATCAACAAGTAAACGGGGGGTCTTTCCTTTTGGCTCTTTTCACGACAACATACCAGTGCAAATTCTGCAATGGCACAGATGCCACACTGATCTGCCTGTCGATCTCCCACTCCATTCCTCTTTCTGACTCCTGAACAAGACCCGAGCACACTTAAACCTGTCCACTTGAGGCAGCATCTCCCTCTTGACCTGGAGAGGGCACTCCACCCTGTAACAACTGAGAGCCATTATCTCAGATTTCGAGGTGTTGATTCTCATCCCTCCCGTTTCACTCTCGGCTGCAAACTGCTATGGTGAAAGCTGAAAAAGTTTAAAGAGGCACAAAGGACCTTTTGCAATTTCGTTTTCTTTTGAGGCTCCCCTGCGGTGGAGAAGTTGAGATGGTTTTACGACACTGTCAAAGATTTACTCTTGCTCCGTATCTTGTACAGTCCTAATGGCCTCTTTCATGGTATCCACAGGAGCTCTGTCAGCCAGCTTCATTGTCAATGATGTGGGACTGAAGTCTCTTGTTCTACATTAAGAATTGGAAACAGGGCTAATTTATTTTTATTTGAATAACTTGAATTTATAGTTTAGTTGTGCCTCTACAGAAAGGTAACCCTTGGTTTCTTAATGAAGTATTATAAATATCAACATACTACAATGAATGCTCCCATGAAAAAAGGCGTTGTTTTGAAGTCAAAAAAACAAATTCAAACTCATCACAAGAGTAATTAAACTTTGAAATTCCTTCAAATTAAAATATTTCAAGTAACATAGTTCTCCTGAAGTTAAAATTTCGAGTTACTTTCGACTGCATTTACATTCTGCGGTTCTAGACCTGGCCCAGCTAAGAGTTGGGGCTGGTCAACACATTCTCACTCCCAGCTCGTCAAAATAATAATATATAAATAATAAATAATAAATATAAATAAAAAAATCAAAATGTGCGTGTGATATAGAGAGTTGTGGCTGGTGTCATCCGCTAAATGTCCAGGCCTGAAGACATCTACATGCAAGTCATACAAGCGCTTCCACTGCAGCACGCCTGAACGTGCACAAGGGTGCGAGGGCCCGTTTATCGCTGCTTGCAGCTTTAATTATAAACGTTTTCCTATTCCATTTTGCTGATTATTCGCTGCCAGACTGAAACTTTAATGTTAAAGACCTCACACCAAAGCAAAACCTATTTCATGTTTAAGCAGGTCTTTTTCAGAGTCCTCACTAAAGCCATGTTGATGTATGGAAAAATGATACAGGATCATTCATAGTCTTATAAAAGACTTTTAATTTGCGAGCACATAATACCTGCCTCCCATCAGAACTGCCACACTGATAATTGTCCACTCAACACACACAACATGCACACATGCTACTGAACTTGGAGACAGTTTAAGTGTTTAGACCAGACCAGAGCCCATTCTTTGGGTGTGTGTATCAGATTTTTGCACTTCCAGGCTGCGTTTCTGTTTTGCAAAGCCTTCACTGTGAACATGTTGGACAACAGAGACACAGAGCTAAAATTGTTCTGCTAATGCGGTCCTCATTCTACATCTCGTGTTTCTACAGGCCGACTAATTAAAATGTTATGTCTTGTGTCTAATCCATGCTACAAGACAGTGCCTTAAAATGACATTTAACCATTTAACAGTTGGTTATCTGTCTGTGGTTGACTGTTCCTTATCACATACAGTAACTTCTTGGCTTGCTTGAATTTCCACCAGTTGCCAGGCAACTGGTTAGAGGCATGCAAATGAAAGAAAACAAGCTATATGTGTTAATTAGTGAGTTTTAGAGTTACTCGTAGAGACATGTTGTTACCTCTGCATAATGCCAAGCCTGCTCATTCTTCGTTTTAATGCTGAACTGTGTTAAATGGCTGCCAGATGAAGTAGATTAAGCAAGCAACATTGACACCAGTGTTTATATTCTCATTTATGCTTCCATCACACATTAAAAAAACATTTGTATTAATATCATTTTATCAAATGTTTGTGCCTTAAATTCACACACAGAGCATCTGGTCTCTTTTGTCAACACAGCTACACTCTCCTGATAGGGTAATGTATTGCGTCACTTCCTGTTGTTTGCAGTCTGTTGCCATTGCACGATATCACAGGCTCTGATTCCTCCAGACCTTTTTTTCCTAAACTTTTTTTTAAAGATTGTTTTCTGATAACAATAATACTATATTCTCTTCTGTAACTTTCATTGTCACCTATCACTGGAACACTTTCTGTCTGTTAGCCTCTTAGAGTGGCTTCCTCTTCTCCCACCGTTTCTCCCCCTTTCTCCTCAGTGTGTAAAATGTTTAGCTATTCCTTTGCCTCCTTTAGCGAAGACGTTAAGTGTCTGAAGTGTAGTTCATTCATAAGATTGGAGGCAAGGCTCAGTGAGTTAGAGGTACGGCTCCGCCGCCAACCATAGTCCGGTAGACTCGTTAGCTAGCCATGCTAAAGTAGTGCGGACCAAACTAGAGTAGCTGCTGTTAGCCGCTCCCCTGCAACTCCAGAGCAGCCGGCCATTCAGGGGTGACGGTTCGGAGGAAGTGCAGTCCTAAAAGGCACACGGAACACCACCACTCACTTCACGTCTCTAACCGTTTTCCCCACTCAGCTACACATCCGTTGAGAAACCGACCTTGGTGATTGGCGACTCCATAGTGAGGCATGTGAGGCCGACTCCAGCGACCATAGTTAAGTGCATCGCAGGGGCCATAGCCGGCGACATTGAAGCAAATCTGAAGCTGCTGCCAAAAAATGTATTGTACATTTGGTAAAGTTATCATACATGTTGGCGCTAATGACACCCGTCTATGCCAGTAGGAAGTCATTAAGGTTAATATTGTGTCGGTGTGTAACTACACCAAAGCCACGTTGGACTCAGTAATTTTCTATGGTCCCCTCCCCAATCTGACCAGCGATGATATGTTTAGCTGCATGTTATCTTAACTCCGCCGTTGGTTGTCTCGGTGGTGTTCAGAAAACGACATGGCCTTTATTGACAATTGGAAGAGGTTTTGGGGAAAGCCCGGTCTGTTTAGAAGAGACGGCATTCCTCCCACCTTTGATGGTGCAGCCCTTATTTCTAGAAATCTGGCCAATATTATTAGACACTCCCCCTGACAATCCAGGGTCCAGTCCAGGATGCAGAGCTGCAGTCTTACACACTTCTCTGCTGCTTCTTGACGACCAACGCCTGCCAATAAAACTGTAAGAATGCATTATGTAATTGGAGACTCTAACAAGGTGCCTAGCAAAATAGAATTGGTTGACGCTCCCTGCCCTCCAAAGGTTTACCAGATGCGGCATGATAGAGGCGTTACTCAAAAGAACCTTGTAAAAATTAAAACCAATGCGCATTTGGTACCTATTAAACACCAAAAAATTTGATGTGGACTACTAAATATACGATTGTTAAGCTCCAAGTCTCTTATTAGTAAACGATCTAATTACAGAGACCAGGAGTGATATTTTCTGTTTAACAGGCTACAGGAGGAAGAGTATGTTAGTTTGAATGAATCGACTCCGCCCGGCTACATAAATCATCATATTCCTCGAAGCACATCTAGAGTTTCTGTCTGAATTTTCAGATTTCCTATCTGGTTTATTGATCAGTACAGATAAATTCATCATAGTGGGTGACTTTAACATTCATATGGATGTTGAAAGTGATAATCTTAAATTAGCTTTCAATTCTCTTCTAGAATCAATGGGTATCTCACAAAAAGTGGACAAACCGACAAACTGTTTTAATCATACCCTCAATCTCGTTCTCACCTACGGTGTTGAACCTGATAATCTGTTGGTGTCGCCTGTAAACTCCCTCTTATCCGACCACTATTTAATAACGTTTGAATTTAATATTGTCGATGTTCAAGCGCAAAATATGAGGTATTATTTTAGCAGATGTTTGTCCGATGAAGCTATTGCTAAATTTAGGGAGGCCATTGCTCATCTTACGATAGTGGAAAATAGTGAAGTAGTCGAGGCCAGTGACCTGGGTTCTACCTCTGCAGATGTTGATTTCCTTGCTAATAACACTGCTGATTTGCTGCACTCAGTGTTAGATGCAGTTGCTCCTTTGAGAAGGAGGGTTTCCAACCACAGGAGCTTAATTCCCTGGTATACTCACTCACTCACTCACTCACTCACTCACTCACTCACTCACTCACTCACTCACTCACTCACTCACTCACTCACTCACTCACTCACTCACTCACTCACTCACTCACTCACTCACACACTCACTCATCTTCTCCCGCTTCATCCGTTCCCGGGCCGCGGGGGCAGCAGCCTCAGCAGGGCTGCCCAGACTTCCCTCACCCCAGACACTTCCTCCAGCTCTTCCGGGGGGAGTCCGAGGCGTTCCCAGGCCAGCCGAGAGACATAGTCTCTCCAGCGTGTCCTGGGTCTTCCCCGGGGTCTCCTCCCGGTAGGACATGCCTGGAACACCTCCCTAGGGAGGCGTCCAGGAGGCATCCGGTACAGATGCCCAAGCCACCTCAGCTGACTCCTCTCAATGTGAAGGAGCAGCGGCTCGACTCCGAGCTCCTCCCGGGTGACCGAACTCCTCACTCTATCTCTAAGGGAGCGTCCAGCCACCCTGCAGAGGAAACTCATCTCGGCCGCTCGTATCCGCGATCTTGTCCTTTCGGTCACTACCCAAAGTTCATGACCATAGGTGAGGGTAGGGGCGTAGATTGACCGGTAAATCGAGAGCTTCGCCTTTCGACTCAGCTCCCTCTTCACCACGACGGTCCGGTACATCGACTGCATAACTGCGGACGCTGCACCGATCCGTCTGTCAATCTCACGCTCCATTGTTCCCTCACTCGTGAACAAGATCCCGAGATACTTGAACTCCTCCACCTGAGGCAGGACTTCTCCACCCACCCGGAGAAGGCATGCCACCCTTTTCCGATGGAGAACCATGGCCTCGGTCTTGGAGGTGCTGATTCTCATCCCTGCCGCGTCGCACTCGGCCGCAAACCGCCCCAGCACATGCTGGAGGTCCCGGTCTGACGAAGCCAACAGGACAACATCATCTGCAAAAAGCAGAGATGAAATCCTGAGGTTCCCAAACCGGATCCCCTCCGGCCCCTGGCTGCGCCTAGAAATCCTGTCCATAAAAATTATGAACAGGACCGGTGACAAAGGGCAGCCCTGCAGGAGTCCAACATGCACTGGGAACAAGTCTGACTTACTGCCGGCAATGCGAACCAGACTCCTGCTTCGATCATACAGAGACCGGACAGCCCTTAGTAGAGGGCCCCGGACTCCATACTCACTCAGCACCCCCCTCCCTGGTATACTGTAATTCAGATATCCGCATGTTGAAACAAAAGGTGCGTAAAATGGAATGAAGTGGTACTCTTGTAAGTCTGTAGACTCCTATCGCGAATGGAAATATAATCTAATAATATATAAAAAAGCCATTCGCAATTCCAGAACAGCTTATTATTCATCGTTGATAGAGGATAACAAAAGTAACCCACGTTTTCTGTTCACCACTGTAGCCAGGCTAACAAAGAGTCACAACTCTGTTGACCCGTGCATTCCGGCTGCTCTCAGTAGTAAAGACTTTATGAGCTTCTTTAACAATAAAATCATGAGAATTAGAGAAGAAATCAACCACGTCCACCCAGCTTTAGCGACTTCCCTAGGCTCTGACTTGACTCTAGACTGTTTCGATCCTATAGACCTCCCTGAGCTGACCTCACTTGTCAATAGAGCTAAATCAATCACGTGTATGTTAGACCCCATCCAGACTCGACTATTCAAAAAATCAAAAAATTTGTCTTATTGGCTCGTCAATACTGGACCAGATCAACTTATCGCTAAACTTAGGATGTGTACCACAGATTTTAAAAGTTGCAGTAATTAAACCTTCACAAAACACACTTTTTGTGAAGCGGCAGTAGCTCAGGTGGGAGAGCGGGTCGTCCAATGATCGGAAGGTTGGCGGTTGGAATCCCTCTCTTTCCCAGTTTGCTCTCGTAGTGTCCTTGGGCAAGACACCTTACCCACCTTGCCTCGTGTGAATGTGTTTGAATGTGTATGAATGTTGGTGGTGGTCGGAGGGGCCGTTAGGCGCTATATGGCAGCCACGCTTCCATCAGTCTGCCCCAAGGCAGCTGTGGCTACAAATGTAGCTACCACCACCAGTGAGGATGTGTATGAATGAATAATGATCTCTGTAAAGCGCTCTGGGTGCCTTGAAGGGCGCTATATAAATCCAAGTCATTATTATTATTATTATCATTATTATTACTTGAAGATGGCGCCTCCTATGGTCGCCACAGTGTTTCACTCTCTGCTACTTTTTAGCTTTTTGTTTATTTTTCCTGTTCTCTGCTGCCCCCCGCAGGTCACCTTCAGCAGAGAGCAACTGCTTAACATTGGGAACCTTTCACCCAGTTTGCACTGATCCGGATAGCTCTAAGGAGATTTTGGTCGGAGAAGCAGCAGCCCTTTACCGGTTCTGCAGGAGAAGCAGACGGGTCAGGCGCGCGGGAGCTCTCGTGAAGCTTAGGGAGAGAGGCTTCCGCACCCCGCTCCGCTCCATACACCTGGGGAATGTCCGCTCCCTCGCGAACAAGATGGATGAGCTGCTGCTACTCATCACAAAAAAACAGGACTTTAGCAGATCTGCCGCCGTTTGTTTGACTGAAACCTGGCTGAGTGATCTCGTCCCGGACAGCGCTGTGCGGCTGCTGGGATTTCAGCTCCTCCGAGCGGATAGCAGTAAGGAACTTTCAGGCAAGACAAAGGGTGGTGGAATATGCTTCTACATAAATGAAGGTTGGCGACACAGTGTTAAAAGACTCTTGCAGCCCTCACTTAGAGAAACTTTTTGTGAACTGCAGACCTTTTTATTCACCGCAGGAGTTTTCCTCCTTTGTCCTGGTCAGCGTCTCCATCCCGCCGCACACGTGTGTGACTAAAGCCACGCAGCTGTTGGCCGACCAGATAACAGACTTGGAGAAAAAACTCCCGAACTCACTGTTCATTGTTTTGGGGGATTTCAACAGCAAACCTCACCCACGAACTTCCGAAATACAGGCAACATGTTACGTGCCCCACCAGGGACACGCAGACTCTGGACCATTGTTACACTGTTATTAAGGATGCATACCGCTCTGTTCCCCGCGCAGCTTTAGGACACTCTGACCACTGTCTGGTTCACCTGATCTCGACCTACAGGCAGAAATTAAAAACCTCTAAGTCTGGGCTGCTCGGTGGCGCAGTGGGTTAAGCGGCGGCTCATATACTGAGGCTACAGTCCTCCTCCTGCAGCGGTCGCGGGTTCGAATCCAGCCCGCGCACATTTGCTGCGTGTCTTCCCCGTTCTCTCTCTCTACCCCTTTCCAGTCTGCATCTCAATAAAGGGCCACTAGAGCCCAAAAAAATCTTAAAAAAAAAAAAAAACCTCTAAGTCTGTAGTGAGGACTGTAATGAAGTGGACAGAAGAGTCAAAGCTGAAGCTTCAGGCCTGCTTTGACTGCACGAACTGGAGTGTTTTTGAAGCTGCAGCCTCAGATCTGCATGAACTTACGGACACTGACGTCTTACATCAGTTTTTGTGAGGACATGTGTGTGCAGACTAAGACCTTCGGCACATACAATAACAACAAGCCCTGGTTCACACCACACCTCAGGAAACTGCGCCAAGCCAAGGAGGAGGCCTACAGAAGCGATGATCGAGCCCTGTTCAAGCAGGCCAGGAACACGCTGATGAGGGAGATCAGAAGAGCAAAGAGGAACTACGGCAAACGGCTGCAGAATCGCTTCTCTGCCAACCCTGAGCCCTCTTCTGTGTGGAGAGGTCTGTAGAACATCAGCGGATTCAGAAGAACAGCTCCACGCCCTGCAGGCAGCCTCAGGCTTGCGAACCAGCTGAACAGCTATTACTGCAGGTTGGAAGATCAGGCCAGCAGCACACCACCATCACCCCCCACACCTCCCCCAGCTGCCCGCATATTCACACATCACCACAGCCAACCCCCTCTACCTCTGTCTACCCACACTCCCCCCCTCCTCCCACCACCTGACACCCTGCCTGCACTTCAGATCTGCGAGGAGGAGGTGTGTCGGCTGTTCGCGAGACAGAAGGTCAGGAAGGCTCCAGGCGTGTCCCCCTCCTGCCTGAGAGCCTGCGCCGAGCAGCTGGCTCCCACCTTCACACGGATCTTCAACCGGTCCCTGGAGCTGTGTGAGGTGCCCTCATGCTTCAAACGCTCCACCATCATCCCAGTCCGCAAGAAACCCACCATGACAGGACTAAATGACTACAGGCCTGTCGCCCTGACATCTGTGGTCATGAAATCCTTTGAGCGGCTGGTGTTGAGCCACCTGAAGGACATCACAGGCTCCCTGCTCGACCCCCTGCAGTTTGCCTACCGGGCAAACAGGTCGGTGGATGACGCACCACATCCTGCGTGATCTCGATACCCCAGGGACTTACGGGAGGATCCTGTTCGTGGAGTTCAGCTCGGCGTTCAACAACATCGCTCCTGAAATCCTCCACCAGAAGCTCACCCAGCTCACAATACCTGCCTCCACCTGTCAGTGGATCACCAGCTTCCTGAATGACAGGAGGCAGCAGGTGAGGCTAAGGAGCATCACATCCAGCACCCGGACCATCAGCACTGGCGCCCCCCAGGGTTGCGTCCTCTCGCCACTGCTCTTCTCCCTCTACACCCACGACTGCACCTCAGGGGACTCTTCTGTGAAGTTCCTGAAGTACGTGGACGACACCACCATCATCGGCCAGGTCCGGGAGGGTGACGAGTCCGTGTACAGAGAGGAGGTGGAACAGTTGGTCCACTGGTGCAGTCAGAACCACCTGGAGCTGAACCCGCTCAAGACTGTGGAGGTGAAAGTGGACTTCAGGAAAAACCCACCGCCACTCCCCCCCTCACCATCCTCAACACCACTGTCTCCACCACAGACTCCTTCAGGTTTCTGGGATCCACAATCTCCCGGGACCTGAAGTGGACCACCCACATCAACTCTGTACGGAAGAAGGCCGAGCAGAGGTTGTACTTCCTGCGTCAGCTCAGGAAGTTTAACCTGCCACAACAGCTGTTGATCACCTTCTACACTGTCATCATCCAGTCTGTTCTCTGCACATCCATCACTGTCTGGTTCAGATCGGCCACCAAACTAGACAGACAAAGACTGCAACGGACAATTAGGTCTGCAGAGAGGATAATTGGGACTAACCTCCTGTCAAACCCCTGGCTCAGGTATGGGTTTAAAACATAAAGATGGCACGCAAGTGGGCAAGGTTTACAATAGTTTTATTCCCCCAAGTGACAGTATGTGAACAATACAAAAGAGGACCAAAATCTGAAAATATAACATAAAAACCATTTTAACTTCATAATAATTTACTGTATACTGTACATAATGTAAATCAAATTCATTTTCGCTATTTTTAATCTATTTATAATCACTAATTTTAAATACATAATATATTTATATTATTATATTAAATTATTATCTATATATATACGTATTGATTATAAGTATTAAATAGCACATTATATTCATTAGCTCTTAGTCTTAGCTTTTCATTTCATAAATCAGGCCTTTTAAATAAACAAAAATCATTTAACCAAACGAAAAGATCTAGATCAAACCATCAAACAAACAAACAGAATGCATTCAAATAATCACCTCCTCAGAGAACAAAGACACGCCCGGACACCAGCACAGACAGCAGTTCACTCTGGACAGGGAGCTGCCATCTCTGTCTGTCTTTTAAAGATGCCCTGGCTCCACCCACATTGACAGGCCCACATGAGGTCCACATAGAGAGGGGTGTCAGAATAGTTCAGCATAGTTCATTCACAACAGCACTGTAGAACTGTTCATTTCATGTCATTTTCATTGTACTCAGTCTTTTCTATAACATCCAGTATTCCTCCATGAAAGTCCAGAATCCCTCCATGATCCATATGATTCCTCTTCATAGAAGTCCAGTATCCCTCTGTGATCCCGACTATCCTCCAGTTGGTATGGCCCAAATAGGCCTCATTAGTGTCACATTAGTGTTCAGCCTTGCATCTCCTCTTAAAGGCACAGCGTCCCATTACTCTGGCCTGTTGCTCTGGCCATGTAACAGTGACAGGGGGGGTTAAACTGTCACATTACCTCCCTCCTCCCCAGCGACGGCAAGTTCAGGGAGACGAGACAGGTAGTCAGCTAGGAGATTCGTTTTCCCAGCTCTGTGTGTGATATTGAAACAATATGGCTGTAGCGCCAGATGCCATCTTGTGACACGAGAGTTTTTATCCTTCATGGAATTGATCCAGCTCAATGCACGGTGGTCGGTTTCCAGATCAAAGGTCCTTCCGAGAAGATAATAGCGAAGACTGTCCAATGCCCACTTAATGGCAAGACATTCTTTCTCAATGGCCGAGTACCTAGTTTCTCTCGGCTGCAATTTACGGCTCAAATAGAGAAGTGGTTGCTCTTCACCCTCCTGTCCTTGCGCTAGTACGGCTCCAAGGCCCACTCCCGAGGCATCAACTTGAACAAGGAATCTCTGGTTAAAGTCAGGACTTTGCAAGACGGGAAGAGCACAAGAGAGCTTTGAGATTTGTGAACGCAGTTTCACATTCTTCGGTCCATTTCACTGGATTAGGGGAGTTTTTAGTAGTCAGATTGACCAGAGGGGCGGTGATGGTGGAGAGTGGGGGACAAATCGCCTGTACCACCCAGAGAGACCCAAGAATGACCGGACCTGTTTCTTTGTCCGCGGTCTAGGACTGTCTCTGATGGCCTTCACTTTGTCCACCTGGGGACGTATTTGCCCGTTACCAAGATGGTACCGGAGGTAACAAACTTCTCGTTTGGCCCACTCACATTTCTGGGAATTCAGGGTGAGCCCCGCGGAATGGATCCGCTGCAGGACCTGACGTAGGTGGGAAAGATGGTTTTCCCAGGAAGTGCTGAAGACCACCACGTCATCCAGATAAGCAGCACAGAACTGGCCACACCCCTGAAGAGCTCGGTCCATTAACCGCTGAAATGTAGCAGGGGCCCCGTGAAGCCCGAACGGCATGACAGTGTATTGATAGAGCCCCTTTGGACCACGAAAGGCTGTGTACTCCCTTGACTCCTTCTCCAAGGGCACTTGCCAATATCCCTTACATAGGTCAAGGGTGGTAATAAAAACAGCTTTGCCTAGTTTCTCAAGAAGTTCATCAATTCGTGGCATAGGATAAGCATCGAACTTTGAAACTGCATTTACTTTGCGTAGTTCATTACAGAGTCTTATAGTATTGTCTTTCTTAGGAACAAGAACAATGGGATTACACCACTCACTGTTGGAAGGTTCGATCACTTCTAAATCCAGCATGGTTTGAATCTCATTGTTGAGGGGCTCCACCATTCGCTCAGGGACTCTGTAAGGACGTTGGCGGATAGGTGTGCGGGTTTTCAAATGAATCACATGCTCTATTAGGTCTGTTTTCCCAGGCTGTCTACTGAACAGGTCTGGGAACTCCCCACACACCTGCAAGAATTCATGGGCAGACTGTGCAGACAGGTGACTCGCATCAGGTTGTCGTGCAGTTGTGAGCATGGACAGATCAGTCTCTTCCACAGAATCCTCCATTTCCACTTCTCGTGCCAGCATCACCTTTTCCACTTGTCCCTCCCGTTCCGGAGTAGGTGATTGACTGGCCTGGATGTCCATTCCTTCCTCAGAGCATTCTCCATCCTCAGTTCCTTCCACAGAGCACGTTCTGTCCTTCCATTCCTTCAGGAGGTTAATGTGGTACACTTGTGATTCCTTTCCTTTGTCAGGGTGTGAAACCTCATATGTCACCGGTCCGACTTGCCTAAGCACAGAAAAGGGACCTTGCCACTGGGCAAGCAACTTGCTGCTGGAGGTTGGAAGCAACAGCAACACTTTTTGACCTGGCTGTAGCAGCCTGTGTCGTGCCTTCTGGTCATACCAGGTTTTCTGTTTCAGCTGAGCCTTTCCAAGATTTCTCCTGGCCTCGGTTCTGTACTGCTCTAGCCTGTCACGCATCTGCAGCACATACGAAAGAACACCTTGGGGTGTGGGTTGCTTGCACTCCCAAGATTTCTTCAGGAGGTCCAATGGACCTTGAACAGGGAACCCATAAAGGAGCTCGAATGGCGAAAAGCCAGTAGACGCTTGAGGTACCTCTCTATAGGCAAAGAGGACAAAGGGGAGCCATTTATACCAGTCCCGACCAGTGTCATCTACAAACTTTCGCAGCATGGACTTCAAGGTGTCATTAAAACGCTCTACTAATCCATCAGTTTGTGGATGATAAGGAGTGGTGCGAATGCCGGTAATGCCAAGCTGTTGGTGGAGCTGCTTCATAAGCTTTGAGGTGAAATTGGTTCCCTGGTCAGTGATTATCTCATCAGGAATACCAACTCTAGAAAATAACTGGACAAGGCAGCTGATGATTTTGGGTGTCTTGACGCTCCTCAGAGCGAAGGCCTCAGGAAACCTGGTTGCATAGTCACATAGAACAAGGATATATTCCTGTCCAGTACTGCTCTTCTCTAGTGGGCCAACAATGTCCATTGCAATCCTCCGAAAAGGAACATCAATGAGAGGAAGAGGTAGCAGCGGAGCTCTCTTAGGACGTTTGGGAGACGTTTTCTGGCACTGGGGACAAGTCTGACAATATTCTATAACATCTTTGACCATCAAGGGCCAAAAGAAACAAGCTTTGACTCGAGCAAGAGTCTTGTCTTGTCCAAGATGACCAGCCCAGGGGATGGAATGAGCCAGGTGAAGAACCAGCGACCGGCAAGCTGTAGGGACGACCACGCGGTTCTCTGGCTGATCGGCCAAATATAAGACTCCCTCCTCCAAGAGACACTTCTCACTCTGGTTGTGTTGTACTGTATCATTGGCATTGTTTAGCTTTGCCAGTAATGGTGCTAGCGAGGCGTCAGCCTTCTGGAGCTCTCTGATGTCTTCAGGTACCTGCCACTCCTCATCAGGCTTCATGTCAGGAAGATCAGCTAACAGTGGAGTACCACGCATCTTCTCCAGGCGGCGCTGGCGCTTACTCTTCTGGGGACCACTCCGTCCACCCTGGCATAGGGAGGGGTCCAAGTCAGGAAGCGGCTCCAGCCCTGGCTGGGCTTTCTGAGACCGGGTAAGTACAGGATAAGCCTCTTGTATGGCTGTGGTTGCACCAGACCTCCCTCGCTGCCGGTGAGCTTGACGTATAAGATCATTGAGAACCGGCAAGTCTCGGCCCAAGATCATGTCATGGGGCAGGTTGTCAAGAACCCCAACACGGAGCAAGAAAGCCTGGTCTTCAATGACAATAGTCACATCTGTCACGGGATATGGCCTCTGATCTCCATGAACACACTGGATAGCTGTGGCATGCCGGTAATCAAGAGTACCAAGAGAAACAAAGGACTTGTTAAGGAGGGTCATAGAGCTACCGGTGTCAAGCAGTGCTTGCACATGTTGACCATTGACACGAGCTGGCATCATGATCGGCTCAGTGTCAGATTCAAGCTCAGATTCAGGATCGGGCACAAGGGGTGGTGCCATGACTGACGCTGGAACAGATGGGTGAGGCACATGACAGAGGCCGGACAGCTTAGGACCTTTCAAGGGGCAGACTGCGGCCCGGTGCCCTGGCTGTTGACAGTGGTAGAAGATCAACTCTTTCACTGGACCCGACTTGGAGACACTCCTCGTCTCTGCTACGGTGGCTTGACCACCCACTTGACCACTCACTTTGCGGTCTCCTCTCTGTGGCAGGTCAGCTACTTCTTGGGACGCTACCCCTTTCTGTTGTCTCGGCGGCCTCAGGCCTTTACGGGCGTTGAGATACTGCCCAGCAAGTTTGGCTGCAGTAAGCCCATCTTCTGGCTCATGTTCTTTGATCCAAGTCTTCATGTCAATAGGCACCATACGAAGGAACTGCTCAAGAATGAAAACCTCTGCAATGTCACCTTTGGACCGCTGCTCGGGCTTAACCCATCTGCGGTAGAGACCTTTAAGTCGGGTGTAAGTCTCCTTAGGAGATTCACCAGGGGGAATATGAGTTGAACGAAACTGAAGTCTGTATGTCTCGGGAGAGATGTCAAACTTGGCAAGGAGGGCTTCTTTAAGGTTAGAATAGATGTTGGAAGCATCCTCCTCCATTGAGGAGTAGGCATCGAGGGCTTTCCCTGTTAAAAGAGGAACAAGCCTGCAGGCCCATTCAGCTGGCGGCCAGCCCCAAGTGCGAGCGATACGCTCAAAGCGAACAAGAAAGTTCTCAATGTCTTCACCTTGTTGAAAAGGAAGCATCTTTGGGCCTTGACGCATGGGCAGGTCGCTGTGGGCTACAGGCTGCGAAGAAGCTATTGGCAGCGAAGATGGATGCTCGGCGGTCGAAGTGTTAAGTGGCAGCTGGGCCCTGGGTGCGGGCGATGACACACGGAGAGCATGGCTAGTTGTAGGGTTAGCATTGTGGCTAGCTTCACCCACACTGGCCGGTTGGGAGGGTGCTTGCGTAGCGCTAGGCGCTGTAATTGCGGATTTCAGCTGCTGGAGCTCACGAACAAGGACAGCTTCTCTTTGTTGCTGCCCTAGCAGAAAGTCTCTGAACATGCTAGCCAGTGACGGTTCACCTGGCCACGGTGGCTCCTCAGACGGCCTAACCCTTCCATGTCCTCTTCTGATCTTGCTCCTAGCACCTCCTATATCCACAGAATGTGCAGCTTCCTCCTCCGCCTCCGTGTTCCACTCGACGTCCGCCGCCGCCGCCGCCGCAGTGGCCTCCTCGTCGAACGCCAACGCCATGGCACCTCCGATGGCCCCATCTTCAGTCCCCTCTTGCATTGTCACATCTGCCACTTGAGATCGTAAACCACTACGAGCTCTACCTCTGCCCGGTTTGTATGAATAACCCTTGCGGCCTGCCATCCCACCACTGCCACCAAATGTCAAACCCCTGGCTCAGGTATGGGTTTAAAACATAAAGATGGCAAGGCACGCAAGTGGGCAAGGTTTACAATAGTTTTATTCCCCCAAGTGACAGTATGTGAACAATACAAAAGAGGACCAAAATCTGAAAATATGACATAAAAACCATTTTAACTTCATAATAATATACTGTATACTGTACATAATGTAAATCAAATTCATTTTAAGCTATTTTTAATCTATTTATAATCACTCATTTTAAATACATAATATATTTATATTATTATATTAAATTATTATCTATATATATATACGTATTGATTATAAGTATTAAATAGCACATTATATTCATTAGCTCTTAGTCTTAGCTTTTCATTTCATAAATCAGGCCTTTTAAATAAACAAAAATCCTTTAACCAAACGAAAAGATCTAGATCAAACCATCAAACAAACAAACAGAATGCATTCAAATAATCACCTCCTCAGAGAACAAAGACACGCCCGGACACCAGCACAGACAGCACTTCACTCTGGACAGTGAGCTGCCATCTCTGTCTGTCTTTTAAAGATGCCCTGGCTCCACCCATATTGACAGACCCACATGAGGTCCACATAGAGAGGGGTGTCAGAATAGTTCAGCATAGTTCATTCACAACAGCACTGTAGAACTGTTCATTTCATGTCATTTTCATTGTACTCAGTCTTTTCTATAACATCCAGTATTCCTCCATGAAAGTCCAGAATCCCTCCATGATCCATATGATTCCTCTTCATAGAAGTCCAGTATCCCTCTGTGATCCCGACTATCCTCCAGTTGGTATGGCCCAAATAGGCCTCATTAGTGTCACATTAGTGTTCAGCCTTGCATCTCCTCTTAAAGGCACAGCGTCCCATTACTCTGGCCTGTTGCTCTGGCCATGTAACAGTGACAGGGGGGGTCAAACTGTCACACCTCCCATCTATCCAGGACCTGTACCGGTCCAGGACCAGGAAACGGGCAGATAACATCTCTGCAGACCCCTCACACCCAGGACACAGACTATTTGAACTACTCCCCTCTGGACGGCGCCACAGAGCACTGTACGGTTAAACCTAAGACACAAGGACAGTTTCTTCCCCCAAGCTGTTGCTCTGATGAACTCTCATAACTCATAGAGTTTCAGAGACTCAATCACCGTGCAATATGCTGTAACAACGCACCTAATTGTATATATGTTAATAAGTGCCACATTGTTTATTTACAGTACATTTGTTATTTACTGTTGCTACTTTTAAATCTGGGTACAGTGAGCGAAATAACCGAAGTCAAATTCCTTGTCGGGCAATGTTCAAACTTGGCCAATGAAGCTGATTCTGATTCTGATTCTGACTTATAAAACCTTCTCTTGACCCAGACAAGTGAAGATCTCTTGACCCAGAAGATCTCTTGATCTTCGCTAATTATAGACCAATTTCCAACCTTCCATCTGTATCCAAAATTCTGGAAAAAGTAGTTGCAACTCAGTTATATGACCATTTGTATAGAAATGATCTGTTTGAAGTTTTTCAGTCAGGGTTCAGAATGCATCATAGCACAGAGACAGCACTGGTTTGAGTCACAAATTACCTTCTTATGGCCTCAGATAAGGGATTAGTGTCCATACAGGTTCTACTGGACCTCAGTGCTGCTTTTGACACTGTAGATCATGGCATTTTACTGCACAGGTTAGATCATGTTGTTGGGATTAAAGGGATAACTCTACGTTGGTTTAAATCATATCTATCTGACAGATTCCAGTTTGTTAATGTACATGAGGTTTCTTCAGAACAGTCGAGGGTCTGCTATGGTGTCCGCAGGGTTTAATGCTAGGGCCAATCTTGTTCAGTTTATACATGCAGCCATTGGGAAGTATAATCCAGAATCACGGAATACATTCTCATTACTATGCTGATGATACGTAGCTCTATTTGTCTATGATGCCAGATCAAACAGAACAGTTAGCTAAACTTCAGGGATGTCTTAGGGACATCAAGGACTGGATGTCCGGAAATGTTTATCTGCTAAATTCAGATAAAACAGAGGTTATCATTTTTGGTCCAAGGCATCTTCAGAAGGGACTAGATGGTGTTGCGATGGCTTCCAGTGCAACTGTGAGAAACCTTGGTTGTTTTTTAGTTCATGCATTTGTATCTTCTAGACTACTGTAGATTACTGTAATGTGTTATTAGCAGGCTGTCCAAGTAATTTGCTGAATAGACTCCAACTGATCCAAAATGCAGCAGCGCGAGTGCTGACAGGAATCAGCAAGAGAGACCATGTTTCTCCAGTGTTAGCTTTGTTCCCATTGGCTACCCGTAAAATTCAGAATCCAATTCAAAATTGTATTACTTGCGTATAAAGCCCAAAACGGCTTAGCTCCGCAATGTATTGAAGACATGATAGTACCGTATTTTCCTAACAGAGCTCTCCGTTCTCAGAGTATCCAAATGTAGATTTGGAGGGCGGGCGTTCTGCTATCAGGCACCATTACTATGGAACCAACTTCCAATCTGGGTTAAGGAGGCTGACACCACCTCCACCTTTAAAACCAAACTTAAAATGTTTCTGTTTAGTAAAGCCTATAGTTAGTGTTTAGTAAACCTCTAGTTAGTCTTCAGTAAACCTCTAGTTAGTCTTCAGTAAACCTCTAGTTAGTGTAAACTCTAGTTTTTTAGAGTCAGTAGTCATAGCTGCAGCTATAGAACAAGACTATAATAGTTAGTCTCGAACATAGTTTTGTTGTAGATATGCTGCTATAGGCCTATGTTGCAGGGGGACACCGACACTGTAGTGCACCATTGCCATTGTGTTTCTCCTTTCTCTGTTCTTCATTCTCTCTGTCTGTTTTCTCTTTTCCTGCTCTGCCCAAGTGGCCTCGAGCTGGAGGGTCCCCCCTTCTGATCCAGGTCCTACTCAAGGTTTCTTCCCTCCTGAAGGGGAGTTTTTCCTTGCCACTGTTTGGCTTAAGGTTTCTTCTCCCACTAGGGGAGTTTTTTACCTGGCATTGATTATGTTATGTTTATGTAATAATTGCTCGGGTCATGTCCTGGTTCTCTGGAAAGCACCTAGAGACAACTTCTGTTGTAATATATACTATGTAAATAAAATTGAATTGAATTGAATTAAATGGCCAAGATGCAGGTGGCAGTGATTGTGAGGGGGGTGTGGCAGCAGGCAGAGTGTGGTGGAATAATCCCCAATTACTGGAGCCGAGAGTAAACTCATGACAGATACATTGGATGGATAGATGGATGGATGGATGGATGAAAGAGAAGGTCATAGATGATGGACCAATGGGAAGATATGGATGATAGATGGAGCTATAGAAATATAGGTCATAAATGGATGGATGCACACATGGAAGGATGTATGATGGATGGGTTGTGGAAGGATGAATGAATAGAATGTTTGAGATGAATACTTGGTACCGACAATCTGTGTATTGTTCTCCAGTTTATTTGGTTTACCGGAATGGAAACGTAGATAAACTTAGAATTTTTTGTTTTATTTTCCTTTCATTCTGAATCCAAACGCACATGACAGAAGAGAGGATAAATGATCGTAGAAATTGAGGTGACTTCTTTTATTTGTGTGATGGAATGCTGGGTAAATGAAACAGTTGGAAGTGAGAACAAAATATTGTGGTAATGGTCACACGGGTAAATATCTGTGTTAAATAGCCAATCTGAGAGCTTACTTTCTGTGCTGCGGGTAAAGCCTGACAAAATAAAGAGCTCAGTATTTGGGTGATGATCATGGGTTCCAGACCTCATTGCCTGCACTTCTCTTGTACAAAGTCTGAAAGGTTTATTAGATTAAATTAGATTAGATTGTCCTTTATTCATTCCTCAGTGGGGAAATTTGCTTTGAGCAGCAGCAGTAAACACGACACACACCTGCAGCAAAAGAAGGATAAAAAAGTAAAAAATATATAATTACAAAATATAAACAGTATACAGTAGTATAGTATAGTAGTAGTGGAGTAACAGTAGAGGAATAAAAATAGTGCAGTACGAGAAAAAAAAGCAGTGCAAAAAAAGCAGGTTATGTATGAGGTAGAAAGATATTGTACATCTTATTGTTATTGTCCGTTTGCTACTGTTAGCAGGCTGATTGTACAGTCTGATAGCAGCGGGGAAGAAGGACCTGCAATGCCTCTCAATGATGCATCGCGGGTGACGAAGCCGATCGCTGATGGAGCTCTCCAGGGCTCTGACAGTCTCATGAAGGGGGCGGGAGACATTGTCCATGATGGATGACAGCTTTGCCACCATCTTCCGCTTCCCCACCACCTCCACAGGATCGATACTGCAGCCCAGGACAGAGCTGGCTTTCTTCACCACTTTATCCAGTCTCTTCCTCTCTGCTGCTTTGATGCTGCTGCTTCAGCAGACCACACCATAAAAGATGGCCGACGCCACCACAGAGTCATAGGCTGTTTCCGAATTTGGATACTACCGCACTACATGCTACATACTGCAAAGTATGCAATGTATACTGCCTACTAAATGAACGATTCAGTACGCTGCTCCAGCAGACCGTTTACACAGCAGTATGCTACAGTGTATCCCAGAATGCATTTCGCACCAAAACGACAGCAAAAGCTGAGATCTAAAAGCAAGCTAAAAGCTGTTTTAATTTCAGCTGTAGCGCTGTTAATACGCCACCTTATTAAGTTTTTATATTTTTTCAGGCGTAAAAGTAACCGTTAAGTTCCCCAACCTGGGCTCAGTTTATCCAAATAACGCCTGTTAAGAAATTTGATCCGATGTTTCGGGGATCAGAAGAGCCGCCGGCCCGGCCGCATCAGCAGCTCACGGCCGGAGAACAGACGTGATCGCTGAGTCAACCTGCGCCGTCTTCCCGGGGAGAAACCTGCAGCTCTGTGGAGAATTACCGCTGGCTGAAATAAATCATTTAGGAAGATAAATGTTGGTTTAATAGATGAAATCTAACAGTTGTAGCTGTCACGTTAGTTTGTCTGAACATAAAGTGAAGCTTCATGTTTTTACTAGATAGATAGAACTGTATTCATCTATCTAGTAAAAAAAGAAAACAAGAAGCTTCACTTTATATTCAGACAAAACTACAAACTACAGACAAAACAAAGCTACAACTGTTAGATAATTATTTATATATATATATATATATATATATAAATATATATATATATATATATATATATATATATATATATATATATATATATATATATATATATATATATATATATATATATATATATATATATGTTCAGTTTAGTTCATATAATTTATAGTTTCAGTTAAAAAGATGTTTTCCTTGAATGATACATTAAAAAGTCGCAGTACTGCCGCCTACTGGCTAATGCTGGGATTGCAGCTAAATGTTTGTCAAATGTTGAAAACTTTATACAGGAAGTAGAGTCTGTAACAACTAGAGCACATGTTAGGTTCCAGTGAGTGTTGGCAACTACAGCTTACAGCTTGTTGGAGTTGCATCGTCGGTATGTATTCATACATTTGTCTGTATTTTGCCATCATATGTTTATGCTTAGGTGGCAACTTTATATTCATAATTATGTTATGTATTTTTCTTTGTAGTTTCACACTTTGCTTCTGCAATAAACCTGTGGAAAGAGAAAACCCAGAGTCTTGCTTGGAGTCGAGTGTTTAGCTGCCTGTCAATACATGCAACAGACGCATTGAGGACAGAACAGTGAAACGACGGCATCTCAGCGAACAAGTTAATGCTGAGCTGGTTAACTACAGACACTTCCAAGACGCCACTACGCTTCAGCTAAGCAGGGCTACTACGGCAGTGTCTCACCAGAAGCTGTCAAAACCATCATGTCATCCAAATCTTTCAAGACAAGATCTCAGGCCTCGTGTTCTTCAACTGGTTCAGCAGCAACTAAAGCAAGAGCAAGAGCAGAGGCAGCAAAGACTCGTCTAACCTTCGCTCAGAAAGAAGTGAGTCTAAAGCTGGAAAAAGCTAAATTAGAGGCATCCATTGAGCTCCTGAAATGTGAATCAGAAGCAGCTTCAGCTGCAGCAGAGGCAGAAGTTCTTGAAGCTGCAGTTCAATCACAGATAGATGACCAAGAGGATATGCCCTCTCTTGAGAGTTCGCACCGGATTGAGAAGTATGTTGTAGCTCAAGCTGCATTTGTGGAGAATGCTGAAATGCAACAGCCACCACCATCTGATAATCCTCCAGGTGACACAGTTGCCCCACTTCGTGGTGCTCATCTCACACACACCGTCCCAGTGGACTTTGTACCATCATCAGGGACAAGGGCTCGGCCTGCACAGCCTGCACGTGGACGCCGTATTCCAGCTGTTTCCTTGCCTGTTTTGCCCCCCCTTTCAGCTCCGGCCGGCCATGGGGGAAGTCACAGTCAAGAAGAAAAAGACAGTTGCCACAGCCCCACCTACAAATCTAAACCATCTGAACACAATGATGGAAACCTCAGCGAGTTTGTCAGGTACTTTGCTAGGCGTGAAATTGTAGCAACAGGTCTCCTTCAGTTTAATGACAAACCACAAAATTACAGAGCTTGGAAATGCTCTTTTGAGAACACAGTGGAGGGTGTATATCTAACTGCAAGTGAGGAGATGGATCTATTGATCAAGTGGCTCGGTAAAGAATCTGCTGAGCATGTTGAACAAATCAGAGCCATACACATCAACCGTCCAGAGGCTGGGCTAAAGATGATCTGGGAGAGACTCAACCAGTGTTACGGCTCAGCAGAAGTAGTTGAGGATGCTCTGTTCAAACGAATTGATAATTTTCCAAAGATCACAAACAGAGAGCACGTGAAGCTGAGAAAATTCAGTGACATACTCATGGAGCTCCAGAGTGCTAAGGATGAGGGAGACCTCCCTGGCCTCTCTTTCCTAGACTCTGCGAGGGGTTTAAACCCAATCGTGCAAAAACTCCCCTTCTATCTGCAAGAGAAGTGGGTTTCAGTCGGTGCAAGATTCAAACATGATTATCAGGTCTCATTCCCTCCATTTCATGTTTTTGTAGATTTTGTTAGTCAAGAGGCCATTGTTAAAAATGACCCAAGCTTTAACTTTGTGACTCACTTTGACCCTACACCCAGACCTGAGAAACCGTCCTGGAAATTTGACAGACCGAGAGTGTCTGTACATAAAACAGAGGTGTTTCCAAACCCCAGCTATGAGTCATTTGGACATTCAAAAAAGACAGAGGACTGTAACAAACTGTGCCCAGTGCACAAAAAACCTCACCCCCTTCTGAAATGCAGAGCCTTTCGCGAGAAACCCATTGAAGAACGCAGAATGTTTCTGAAAGAGAACAATGTTTGTTTTAGATGTTGTGCCTCTTCTACACATTTTGCCAAATACTGTAAGACCAAAGTGCAATGCTCTGAATGCGGCAGTGAGAAACATAACACGGCTCTTCACCCAGGCCCAGCTCCCTGGGCTAAAGAAACTGAACCTGATGTAGAGCACGGCGGGGAGCAGGGTGCCGCTCTGACGAGTGAAATCACTTCCAAATGCACTCAAGTCTGTGGTGAGAATATTGCTGGCAGGTCATGCTCTAAAGTCTGTCTTGTTAAGGTATACCCAGCAAACCGACCAGACCAGGCAATAAGGCTGTATGCAATTCATGATGAACAGAGTAACCGCTCTCTTGTCCGCTCAGAATTTTTTGAAGTGTTTGGTGGAAATGGCCCTAGCTCTCCTTACTCCCTGAGAACATGTGCAGGTCTTAAAGAGATGGTGGGTAGGAGAGCAACTGGTTATGTTGTAGAGTCCCTAGATGGAGCAGTTCATATCCCCCTGCCCAGTCTGATTGAGTGTAATGACATTCCCAACAACAGGGAGGAGATACCAACGCCCAGCACAGCACTCCACCATTCCCATTTGAAGAATGTCTCACACCTTATTCCGGAACTTGACCCAAACGCCCACATACTGATGCTTCTAGGACGGGACATCATTAGGGTGCACAAAGCCCATAAACAGATAAGCGGCCCCAACGATGCACCCTACGCACAAGAATTAGATTTGGGGTGGGTTATAGTGGGAAATGTGTGTCTAGGTGGTGTTCATCAAACAACTACGGTGAATGCTTTCTACACAAACACAACAGAGAGAGGACGACCTACATTCTTTCAGCCTTGTCCCAACCAGTTCAACATAAAAGAAAGATCCTGTGGGATTCAAATCCCCTATCACAACAAGATACAAGACAGCAACAGTTCCTGTGAATCAGACCACCTTGGATGTGGTGTGTTTCAACAAACTAAAAATGACAATCAAGTCTCCCCTTCCATTCAAGACAAAGCCCTCTCCCCAGAGCCAGGCGCCAGGCACTCTTCCTCCGCTGACATCACTGACTCAAAGGACTCTGTCAGTACCAAAAGTGCACCAGTTGGAGAGACTCCCTCCACCCCGCGGAAAGTGTCCAGTGGCCTGGTGGCTCCAGTCAGGAGCGTGGAATGCTCGCAGAGCGCAAAGGACCAGAAAACGGCAAAAGTAAAACCCCCGGCTCTCAACAATATCATATCTGAAGCCACCAGCGCCATGTCACCTCCACCTGCCAAGAAACTGGCCCTGTCAGCCAAGAAGGCTCACAACAGGAGTCCGAGCAGCATTGATGCTATGCCCCATTTGCCACGCCAGCTGTCCAGTGACCCCATGCATCAAAATCAACTTAACTCCTTCACTGTTGCCTCACCAACTCACAGAGTCAGTCCATTCCATTCGCCTAAAGCCCAGTCATCACATTTTGCCCACTTATCTGGATTCTTAGAGCGGCAGCCAAACCCTCAGAAACAGTCCTTTCCCTCTGCATTGAAAAAACCAAACTCCCGCATTTTTCGTAAAACCAACGGGCTTCACAACCCGGGCCCAAAGAGTTCCAAGTCTTCCGACAACCTCAGCTCTGCGGCTCAACAAGTCAGCAAAAGGAAAAAGAAGAAGAAGCGCCGGCATTCGGACGTGGCAGAGCCACATGAAACCAAGCTCTTTACCAGACCTATCTCACAGTTAGCAGTTCTTGTTCCCCCAGAGTCATGAATGCTTATTTAAATGTTTTGTGCTTTGTAAGAGAGTGGCGTCATTTAACGCCAGACGGGGAGTGTTCAGTTTAGTTCATATAATTTATAGTTTCAGTTAAAAAGATGTTTTCCTTGAATGATACATTAAAAAGTCGCAGTACTGCCGCCTACTGGCTAATGCTGGGATTGCAGCTAAATGTTTGTCAAATGTTGAAAACTTTATACAGGAAGTAGAGTCTGTAACAACTAGAGCACATGTTAGGTTCCAGTGAGTGTTGGCAACTACAGCTTACAGCTTGTTGGAGTTGCATCGTCGGTATGTATTCATACATTTGTCTGTATTTTGCCATCATATGTTTATGCTTAGGTGGCAACTTTATATTCATAATTATGTTATGTATTTTTCTTTGTAGTTTCACACTTTGCTTCTGCAATAAACCTGTGGAAAGAGAAAACCCAGAGTCTTGCTTGGAGTCGAGTGTTTAGCTGCCTGTCAATACATGCAACAGACGCATTGAGGACAGAACAATATATATATATCCAGTACTCGAGTTGTAAAAAAAAAATCAGGGGGGATGGTGGATTTTATCATATGGGGACAGATAATTTGTGCTGATTGCAAATAATATAATATATTACAAATAATAGCACTGACCAAAACACCTGCAAAAATACAGCAGGAATGACATAGCAGCAGTTAAATGCAGCCTTCTGTAAGCTTTAAATATCCACTGGGCTTACATCAAGTACATCAAAACACAACAACAGTTTTCTGAACTTATCAATATGACTCTGTCCTTCACAGGATAAGTAAAATGGAGCACTGCAAAAACTCACAATCTTAACAAGTATATTTGTCTTATTTCTAGTTAAAATGTCTCATTTTAGTAAAAAAATCTCATTACACTTAAAACAAGACTCATCACTGGAAAAAAGAACAATTTTCACCTGTTTCAAGTAGATTTTCACTTAAAATAAGTGGACAAATCTGCATGTGGAACAAGATTTTATTGCTTGTAATGAGAAGATAAATCTTGTCCATTGGCAGATTATTATTATTATTATAATTATTTCAAGTGAAAATTTACTTGAAACAGGTGAAAATTGTCAAATAAGTTATTTTTCTGGTGTTATTTTTCTCGTGATGACTCTAAATGTTGAAATAGCAGTAAAACCACATTCATTGATGAAATGACATAAGGGATGGAAGGGGGATTTTAATAAATGTATTAAAATGAACATATCAGTCTATTGAATTTCATTTTATTTTATTATTAACAAAGTTCTTCTCCTCTCTGTCGAGTCACTCTCTCTGCATCTCTTATTTATTTCAGCTCCCGGACAAATTCTCTGTGAAAACACAGCAATGAAAAGTAGTTATTTCATGAAAATACAACGAACTACCGATATATAACGTTGTCATAACTCTTAAATCACTTTTATTTACCTAGCAAGCACGCTAAGATAACTAACAAAAACCTAACATACTATTAAAAACCTAACTTAAATCCTTTTAGGGCGGCATTCCGCCGCCCACTGAAGAGGGTTTTGTTGGCGGATCACCAGATTATCAGCGCCTCGGTGTCCCTATCTGTCCCTAATAAAGATAAGTTATATGTTTTCTTCTTGAAGGCTCACTATCGTTAACGGTAACGTTACTTTAGCTGATTTAACGTTACGTTATCGCTTTGTATTAACGTTATTAGGACAAATATGCCAAGTTCTACAAGTTCTCCACGGTTTGGTTTATTATAAACGTCATTAACGTGGGTATGATTCGGGATGCTTGGACATGTTGAAATTGTATCTTTCCTTTGCGAAAAACGACTTAATCATGTAGCATATACAATAGTTGTGTATCACCACTAACTAACGTTAACGTTACTTGCCCAAGTTATCAAGGGTGACCACAATCGGAAATTTCAATTATTATACAGCTTCTACTGCGATAAAATGACGATTTCATGACAACCTACTCTTTTCTCTAAATCTTTGTGGATGTGGTTGTATTTATTAGCTGGCTAATATCAAGAAGCTGTGATTGAGACCTAGTACTACAGTTTACCCAACTGTACATCAGTGGGAGAGGCACTGTCCTTTATTTTAAACATAATTTAAGGAGCAGATGATTTCCAACCGGTTTGATTTGTTAAAAATATTTTCCATTATGATATAGGACATTTCTCGCTTTGTGTTTACAGAAGTACTCCTATTTTTGCCTGGATATGCCTGACTTTTGTGCAGCCTATGGATGCTCCAATAAGCGCAGTACTCAAACAAGAGCCCGTGGGATCACCTTTCACTTGTAAGATGACCATATTATGACTATAATTAGGATAATCGTTAGTTACTTAGTGGATGTATGTAACGTTACAGTACAGATCCTGCTACACAAGAACAGCGGGGGTAGGCTATATGAGATAATAGTATTGCAAGATTGTTGTATGTTGACCCAAGGCTTTTTAGAATATGTTGCTACCACCTGTCTATACAATCAAGAAATGTTTATTTCGGACACCTTTTTATAACCATTTTAGTGTTGTCTTGATTTTAAAGTACATACATATATACATACACACATACATAGGCCATTACATACAATTACCCCAAAAATATGATTCATTATTTTTGTTCTTACCCTTAATGTTAATGGAAGAAGGGTGGAAAATATTGACAATGCTTTATATATCTGGCACTGGCATGTTTTTAAAGTTTCCCAAAACCAGAGAGAGGAGGAGGCAGTGGGAAGTTGCCCTTAGAAGAGATGGTTTTGTGGCCAATGACAGGACGCTGATCTGCAGCGAGCACTTTAAGAGTGCAGATTTTGACAGGACGGGGCAGACTGTCCGTCTGAGAGATGGTGTTGTGCCATCAATCTTCAGCTTTCCAGCTCATCTTCAAAGGGTACTGTATGTGTATCATTGTCCAAAAAGAATCCAAGGTGTATAAGATATATGTATCAGTAGTATATAATATGTGATTAAATTTCACACTTTAGTTTTTCTTTCTGCAAGTTTAGGAATAAATAACATGTTGTTTATTACAGCACATTTTAGACACTCGAACGTTCTTTACTTATGTTTATTTTAGCCGAAAGCAGAAAGAAGGACCACCACCTCCAGAGGAGTGGAAGACCTCCATCTGGACTGGTCTCAAGAGGAACTTCAGCCTGACGTTGTAGTAGTTGCATGTGATATGTCACTTGGAATAAACATTGTGCAAACATTAAAACTACACCCAGGGATAGGTAACCTTTGCAATCAACACACTAACCTTTTATTGGAGAATTTGGTAACGTATAAATATTTTTAGGCTCACAGCATTGAGCCGTGAACATTGAGTTGTTAAAAAATGTCTTCCATATTACTATTGTTTATATTTTACCAAAGCAACAGGGAGCCATTGGACAGAGGCGAAAGAGCCGCAAGCGACAGGCTCCTGACCACCTGTACGCATTGCCTGCTTGCCCCAAGGCTGTAAAGGCCAAGATCAATGAAGCTCCGGTAAGGTTGAGAAAACTCCAGCGGGAAAAGTCCAATGCCTTGGCAAGGGAAAGGAGGGCAAAAAAAAATATGCAGGCTCTTCTGGAGGAGCTGAAGAACAAAAATCTGATCAATGAGCGCTGAAAGACGAGCTTGAGTGCTATTCAGGTAAAATAAAAATATTATTTACATTGAATATTTTTTTTTTTTTTTATGTCCTTTATTGACTTCCTAGTTATTATTAAAAGGTGGTATACTAAATCCACTCTGCTATTGAATTTCAGATCTTCCGGTTCACCTCCTGTCGAGACACGCTGCAGAATACACCCAGGCCCAGAGAGATTTTGCCCTCACTCTCCATTTGCATGGTCCAAAGGCTTATCACTATCTGAGGGACACCCTTCATATTCACCTCCCACATCCCAGTTCATTGCAGAGGTATTCTTAAAGATGTCTAATTTTACATTAAATTATTTTAATCACTTAAGCATTGCAGACTGTATTATCATGAATGGTTAATATTATTGAACAGCTCATGTCTCATGCTGATACATTTTGATATTGTAGCTATTTTTAGTATGTCCACTGTCCACAATAGGCCTGCTTAGGTTAATGGATAAATGGAAATGTGGTTGAATGGCTACTTTTTAATTTTACTAAGGTGGCTGAGCTCTCTTGATGCCAAACCTGGTCTCAACAAAATGATGTTGGACATGCTGGAAAGGCGGGGTCAAGAAGATGAGGCCAAGTATGGATGTGTCACTCTGATGCTGGATGCCATGGCTATAAAAAAGCATGTTCAATATGATCCTCAGACACAAACAATGTCCAGATATGTGGACATGGGGGATCGATTGAATGAGACCGACATTGCTTCCGAGGCTCTTGTGTTTATGATGGTTGGGCTTCAAGGTTATTGGAAAACTCCAATTGCATATTATTTGACCAAGAACCTCACACCAGAAACACAGAAAGTCTTGGTAGAGCATGCATTGGAGGAGTGTCATCGTCGTCAGATACAGGTAGTGTGCATGACAATGGATGGCCATGCATCCAATGTCAGTATGTGCACCCAACTTGGATGTGATCTAAGAGGAAACCCCTCTGAGCCTTTGAAGACCCATTTTCCACATCCAGTAACCCACGACAATGTCTTTGTTATGATGGACGCATGCCACATGCTGAAGCTGACACGCAATATGTTGCAGGTACTTTCAGATTATTGCCTATTTGCTATGGTTGAATCTATTCTGCTTTTTATACATTTTTTATTGTATTTACATAATTGTGGAGAATGTGGAGCTTTACATTCGACATGTACAGTGACAAAATATTCTGATTTTGCAGGCGTACAGCCCAATCAGAAGCATCACTGGCAGCATCAATTGGAGCTACATAGTTCACCTGAACAATGTCCAAGAGAAAAGTGGACTACATGCTGCCAACAGAGTCAGAGATAAGCATGTTAACTTCGCTAATCAGAAGATGAAGGTATGTTTGCATGATTATGTATATAGGACCGCAATAGAAATGGGTTCAATGCCTTTATTGTGTTTTTACCCTTGGTTATGATGTTTGTATGTTGTAGGGCTAATGTTCATCATTTGAACTATCTCCTCATAAACACAATCAAAGTCTCCCTGGCTGCTCAGAGTTTGAGCAACTCTGTGGCAGTGGCGCTTCGCACCTTGCGGGACATGGGCTATGCAGAGTTCAAGGACTGTGAGGCTACTTCAGAATTCATTGAGGTAATAGGGATTTGTGTATCAATTACCACAGTCATTTTCCAAAATTATACTGTTAACATTTGAGTGATTAATTGTTTTAACCCCTTTAATCCTGGTGGCATAAACATTTTAAGGGCTGATTTTTAAAGGCCGAAGTTCAAAAGGAGATTAAATAATTACGGAATGATTAAAAAAATTATGACCATCCTCAAATTCAACAATAGGCAAGAATTTGGATAAAACTGTTAATACCTACCTCATCGTTACCTCAGAAACACCCTTATTGTCACATTTCAGATTTACAGGTTTATGGCAGTGCAGCAATTTCATTTAAGCACAGGCCTAGAGGAAATGGAGAGATATGGGCAGAAATATGTGCCACTAGAAACTGAATTTGAATAATTTATATTTGAATTTGAATTGCTCAACTTGAATAATTTCATCAAAAAACTGAATCTGAATCACATAATTTGAATTTGAATTGTTTAATTTGAATCATTGCATTAAAAAACTGAATCTACATTCATTTCTCACAATTCAAATTCAGTTCTTGCAATTCAATTTCAATTTCACTGTGCCAGACATCCGGGTCTTCCGGAGGAAGAGCAATCGAGTGCAGATACAAAGAACTCCTTTTCACGTAGCCCACTATAACCTATTTTCTTTCAACGATATAAACGACCAATGGGAGCTAGATATTTCGAAACCTATTGTGTTTTCTCCATTCTGTGTAAAAAGTCTGAATTTCTATGTCATCCTCTCAATGGATTTTGTTTAACTGCGTTCATAGTGAACTGTTTGTCCTTCTCTAAAGTGTCTTGAATTTTTTTTTTAATTTTGGTAAAAACAAAAAAAAAATGAATTGGTTTCATCTGAACTGAACTGAATGAAAAGGAATTTAATTGAGCTGCAGTGAATAAGATATCAGCAGAGATAGTACATTGACACCATCACTGCTCTCCAAACATACAGTGGGTTTTCATCAGTCCAGTTCATGACATTTCTGGAGATTAATGGCTAATTGAATAGAAATGCCTGGTAATGTGACATGATATTTGTAACTTTAGAGTTACAAATCACATTAATGCTCTATTAAAAGCGATGACTGGTGCACAATGGCTTTTGTGGGCTGTAAAATATGCAGTCGGGACTGAAAGAGCAACAAAGATCTTGTGTCTTCGTTGTTGCCCGACACGACAGCTGGCATTCCAGCATATAGGCTTAAAGATTAGTTCACCAAAGTATAAAAGACTTTGAAGGATTATAAAAAAAACTCTTTTTGTCTAGAGATAAGGCTCTGGAGGATATATACTTTGAGTGGGGGAGGAGCTTACTTACAGGAAATATGTAAGGTATTTAAAGGAAAGTAGCAATGAGCCATTTAAAGGAGATAAGTAGAGGATTTTAGTATATTCCAGCTGGCAGTGGTCCTAAAATCCACGGTGTGACCAGGTAAACACCCAGGTTCTTCCTGTACATTTAAATATTCACTCTCTGCTTCTTAAATATATTTACAATCTTAGTATCAGAGAGCATGCATTAATGCCAGAGAAAGACACCGCACCATCTTCTTTACCTCTATTCCTGTGACCAGCGGGGGTCTGTGTACATTTGAAGTTATTTAACACAAGGTCTGGAATTTGTTGACAGCTAAGCTGGATAACCATCACAGTAATTAACTTTGTGATAAGCACAGTATTTGTAGTGAGTGGTACCACTGAACATCTGTGAGGTACCGTTTGCACACGCTGGACTGAATTATAACTTTTTGCCCAGATTTTGAACGTGTTTATTTGACCCAGTTTGCAAAGCTCTAAATTGCAGAGGTCGGCGACGTCGTTGTGTATCCCAAATAATGCAGCTCTTGTAACATTCTCTCTGTCTGGTTAGCTAGCAGGCAATTTATGTGACTATTCAAGGCCAAGTTTCACCAGACAGGAAGCCCCCAACATGAACACTATTGACTGAAGAGCCTCCAATAGTGTTTCTGACCCAGATCAAGTGTGAGAGGCCACTAACTACATCATTAGACCCAGATTATCTGTAACAGAACCTATTAGTTGCCATTAGGAGGAGGAAATGACCCTGACCCTTTAGTTGTAGTTTTACTTCTTCTCTACTGAGAGAAGAGGCAGAGAAACAGATAAAGATCTACTTGAATTACACCAACTAGGCCTGAACACAAAGGATTTCAGATAAGCACTGACAGTCACAGAGCAACGCACAAACAAACACTAAACACACAAGCGTGCGCAGCTCCCTGGAAGATGAGTCAGATGCAATAAATCCAGCTTCAAGATAGATAGCGCTGCAACATGTGTGGCTTTTTAGATTAGTGTGGATATGATTATGCAGACTCAGGACCATAGATGCGCAGTAGATAGATTGTTCTGCTGCGAACAGAACCGGTGCTCAACTAAGTTTGTGTTGTAGCTCTCCTAAAGGCCGCTGACATCAGCGCTTCTCTTGACTTCCTGCTTGTTAAAAAGGAGCTGCGTTCTCAGATGACTTAAGTCCTCAGGAAACTCATATCGAAAATTACAGTCACGTGCAGAAATTATTACCCACCCTTTTGATCCGGTGACAACCTGTTATCATATGATAAACTCGGATGAAAAGGTTATAAAAATCTTCTGATTGTAGTGGGTGTCTTTATCAGGTAAATCAAACCTTAGATGAACATAACTTTTTTTCACTCTGCCATTATAGACTGAACAAAAAGAAAGTCAAGAAAAAACCAAAAAAACAACAACAAAACCCTCATTCAGTAGCCTGTAGATCTACCTTGAAGCAAAAAGTTGAAGTAGTAGTTTCCTGGTTGACCATCATGATATTTGATTCTGGAATACTTGAATACAGGAGAGTTCATTTTTGACTGCATGTACCCTGGAGCTATGACCACAAAACCACCCAAAATCACCCCTAGACTGTCTTTCTTGACAGTGTTTCTGTTGAAAAGATGTAGTTTTTTTTCTTCCAAAAATGATCCTGGCCATTAAGGATGCACAACTCCACTTTGGTCTCATCTGTCCGCAGGACATTGTTCTCATGGTTTCTCAAGTTAATTCAGAAAACAGTATATTATGCGACCCGTAGCCATACCTCCATGTTCGAGGCCACACAGGTGCTGGTGTGGCTTCTTGGTGTGGTCTCCACATCACTCAACAGACCCTCTAGAGACCCTCAAAAAGTTATATTTAAAAAACAATCTACTGCAGACCCTGTTTCAGTTTTCTAATGTGGATTGACAAAAGTAAAATCCTTTAAAAACACTTCCCGTCCTGATTTGCATGTCTGTCTCTCGAAGGTACCCTTCACTGGGTCATCGTATCTAGATCCTGTGACCATAACCAGAAAATTAAAAAAAAAAAAACAAGCCCAACCCTGGATCCTCACATCAGCGCTGCAGGCATCCTCTGCGGGCGTCTCCTTACACTTTGAAAGGGGTGACATTTGCCTTTTCTGAAATTAAATGTGGGTTGCGTGCATTGTTTTGATTGCGTTGCCTCGATCAAAAGTTGGGGGATTTTAACTTTTTCTGCTTGAATCCATGCGTGAGCCACAGATCTGGAATGAGCACGACGAGAGCTGAAAAGCATTGACATTCATCTCCACCTTTTAAAAACCTTTGTTCATATACCTGAGACCACTTGTAGGTCCTGTAACTGATTGATCTGAGGTAACATAATCTGTGCTGTGTATGGCATGTATGATTAATGTATAATGTCTTTCTCTTGTGCTGTTTTTACAAGTGTACTGTAATTGTATGTATCCAGGCTCCCTCTATAAGTTTTCAATAGCTTCTCTGGAGACCTGATTCACAAACAGTTAAATTACAGCTATGGTCTATGTCAGAGGTCGGCAAGTACTGTAAGTTTGTTCTCGGGCCAAATATCTTCGGAGCAACTGCATGGTGGGCCAGAACATCACATCAATCAGGCAAAACATGTTTTTTTCTAGTAAACAAAACTTTTTTTCCCCTTATGTATAGGCTACTATTATACCTTGTAAAGTCATTTGTTTAAATAAAGTAACTTGAATTTGCTACACTGTTATTAGTCTGTTTATTACTGCTTTACGCCAGTCTGTGGCTGTATTATGAAACAGCTTATAAAAGTAACTTGGTGATAATAAGCCTGCTGTCTTTAATGAGCAACTTGTTACACAGATTGCCTTTAAGACATGAATGTGCTATCAGCAAACTATTTGCACTCTAAACACATTCAATAATAAATGTAAATAATTTCCATTTCAAAAATGACTGCTTCTTTGAGCCCAACTAAGGTATAACAATTTTATGGACATCAGGATGGGCTATCCGGAACGTTGTTATTGTTTGTGCGCTGTTGTGTGCACAGAGACATTGGCAAACATTGCTAGCAAGACAAAATTTCACTTTCCAAAGCACTAAAGAGGAAAGTGGACAGCGAGGGTAGGACGTACAAAGAAGAGTGGAAAGAGAAGTATGCGTTGATCCTACCTGATTTTATAAATGCCAAGCCTATGTGTCTCATCTGCAATGAAGTTGTTGCAGTTTGCAAGGAATACAAAATCCAACGGCACTACGAAACAAAGCATGGCACCTTCAAAGTGGCCTATCCAGTCCAGGCCGGGGGAAGGGAGCAGAAACTTGAAGCACTGACAGGAAGTTATGCGCACAGCAGCAAGATCCTGGTACGAGGCCTCACAGCAGCAACAAAAAGTGACAAGTGCGTCTGTGTGCTACTGGATGAGGTCAAGGCTTTCCTGAGATTAAGCAAGATGCAAGCTGCAGACGACCACCTTGCCTTTCTACAAGAGTGAAATGTCCATGTCCAATGAAGAATTGTTAACTGATATTTTTGGCCATCTGAACCAGCTTAACCTGCAGCTACACGGGAGAGGTAAAACCATAGTGGACATGGTTGAAAAGATGGAATCATTCACCAGGAAACTGGAATTGTTCCAGTCAGACCTATTAACTGGCAGGCTCCTGCACTTCAGTACACTAAAATCACAGGCACGGGGACAAGTGACAGGACTGATGGTGGATTTCATCAAACAGCTACGGGCCAACTTCAAGTCCAGGTTTGAGGACTACTCAATCCGGAGGGGCATCATCGCTTTTGTTCGCGACCCTCACTGTCCAAAGTGCGGATTTCTCCTCCCTGGCTAGAGAAACCATCACCTCGTTGGATGAGCCCGCATTTCAAATGGAGCTTATTGATTTCCAAACAACCTCTCTGGTCAGCAATGCGCTCAAAAGTGCGCAATCTGTGGATTACTTTTGGATGACATGCTCAGATGAGTACAGATGGGTCAAAAAACTTGCATTTTATGTGCTGACGATGTTTCCCTCCACCTACACATGCGAGTCGACCTTTTCTTCTATGAATGCAATTAAGACGCACGAGAGGAATCGCCTGACGCACAAAAATCTGGAGAACTGCTTGCGAGTTGAAGTCACATCCATATCTCAAGACATCCAAAAGATCGTGACTGAAGGGAGATGTCAGTTTTCCCATTAAGTGAGTACTCTTTAAAGCCTGTCATTACTTTTTTTATTAGCTATATTCATTGTTTCTTTATTTTATTTAAATAGTAATTTATTTTCGCTTTCTCCTGTTCTTTTTTTTGCTCTGTAATTTCAGAAGTGCATATGTCCCACAATCCCACCACAAGCCGATGTGTGTCCGGAAACAAGAAGAATGTTTTTATCTTATTTTACTTATTTTTTTATGTTTTCTAAATAAAAGCTTTGAATTCTCTATGAAATTGTCGTTTTTGTGATAGTAAATAATTTGAAAAACAATTTTGGCCCGCGGGCCGCCAGTTGCCGACCACTGGTCTATGTGAACCTGATTCTGTGTGTGTGTGTGTGTGTGTGTGTGTGTGTGTGTGTGTGTGTGTGTGTGTGTGTGAATAAAATTTAAACTTAAGAAATAAAAGCATCACTGGGGTCCAGCTTTGGCACGCTCCGTCGCACTTTACACACTGAATATTTTCCACAGTCCTTAAATGGTCTGAAATTGTTATTCACTGTATGAGGAGGAACATGTAAATCCTTACTTTCCAATGTGATTATTACCACACATATTATGTTAGCTTAACCTGAATTAAATATGACAGTTTAAATTTACATCCAGTGCAGCATGCTGTGGTTTAATGTGGAAATGTTTTTGAAGAAATCCCAGCTGCAAAGATGGATTTACCTTCTCCTTTTTATTATTGTCTGCGATTCAGTTTGATATGTTTTTTCTGCATCATGCCCTCATAAATTCTCTTAATAGAGCAATTAAAGACGTGTTTGGAGGACATGCGGTCCCTTCTGCTGACAATCATATAATACCATGAATCACCATTAAAATGTGATGGACTTTCCAAGCTGTCAAAAATGATGCAAATTCTCAGTTCACTTCTAGAACACATTCAAATGCTGACGTAAACAACATCCAAATGATATCTCTTTTAACCTTTGGTCCAGTTGTGGCAAATATAAACCACAGTCGGACTTGACCTCAGACCTCCTCAGAGTTCACCTCAGCTCTCTCAACAAAATCACCTACAAAGGTTATTAATGGTGCTGCAGTTCTCTTTGTTTCAACTGAACTCAGAAAATGTTTTGTTTTGGTTTATATTTCTTAATATGCAGTGACAGACTTGTCCTTTAACATCTGTTTGGCAGCTGCTGTCGCTTACAAAGTTTCTAACCTCCGGTACTTATCTGGATTTCTGTTTTTGGAATATTAGTGGTGGGTTGCCAGAGGCTACTGGGTTAAAACTTGTTTCTTGATCTGACATCTGTCATCCCATTGCATCTCTGAAAACTGACTTGTAAAGAAAAAAGGGAAAACAATGAATAAACACCTCTGATCCATCTCCACACACCTATCTATCAGTAAAAGGAGAGCAGCTTTTGCATTAAAGAAGAGGCCTGAAACATGAAAATCAACTTACTTCAGTTGATCCTTTGTTTTTCCAGGGTCGTTGCTGCTGAATGACCCAGCTTCTACTGCACTCAGCTTTGACTTGTACACAGCCCCCCTGACGTTACCCTGTAGGATAGCCTATTTTAGTAAAGTTGTGCATTTATTTTCTCTTCCATGATGGGAAGTATGGTATTAGTATTGCCAAGGACCTCACAATATGATACACATCAAGATACTTGAGTCATGATACGATACGATATTGCAATATCCAAAATTTTGCGACATAATGCAATGTTATACATAGTTTGCTGAAAACTGTAAAGAGCATTATGCATTTTAAAATCGGAATAGCACGTACATCAGATTATAGTGATAATTCATAGGACAACATGAGCCAAAATAATGTAATTCAAATTATTCATGCAGTTTTATTGTAACTATACTAGCTAAAGTTACAACATATTTGCATATGTTTTTCATATTATTTACATAATATGAGTAACATTTATAATATTATTGAAGCCCATGTATACAATTAAGTCGTGCTGGATTTACAACCCGTCGGAAACATTATTTATGTTGTGCCACACAAGGAGATGCGGTTTCAGTTATCAAAAGAGTTATTAATAATTGTCGTTCGACAATTATTACATTAATAATTAATAAGGTAGATTATTATTTATTATCAATTATGAATTATCAAAATGACTTAATCAAGACGGGGCACCACCTGAGGTTATCAGGAAAATGATAACTACAGCAAAATCAGTCTCAAGATGAATTATTCTACAGAATTATTCTAGAAGGATGGAATCCGAACACAGGCTCCGGCACCCAACATTATCGACAAACGTGCGTATAATAAACAAAGACGACTTCTTTCAATCAGAATTTATTTACACCACTGTCAAGCAGATGGTAAAACAACACTCCGGATAAACTGATGGCTCGCTTCATTAACAGAGACAGTAAATGAACCTAAATTAACCTTGTGCGTGTCAGGGTATATGTGTGTGTGTGTGTGTGTGTGTGTGTGTGTGTGTGTGTGTGTGTGTGTGTGTGTCAGAGCAGCGTCACGTCGCGCAGGCACGCAGTCAAGGGGGCGGACCACGCCATGTTACTGTCCGAAAGGAAGGTGGCGGACAACGTAACTCAGACCACGAGTACTTTAGTACGGGGGACTTTAAAGCTCTCAGGCACGTTCAGTTCCGAAGCGCAGTTTGTGCTCCTAAGCGAACCGGGCGGCTCCCGTCTCACTCCGTCCGACTCTGGAAAAAAAAAAGGGAACACAAGCGGCGTTGCAGGACCGGGGGCGAACCCGTTTACCAGCGCTGGCGAACTCTCACGGCTTCTCTTTGCGGCCGGGGCCCGGTCCTTGAGTCAGGATGCTGCGGGGAATCCGTTACCGCGGTGAGGGCGCAGGTCTGAGCCAGCTGGCGGGCGCTCCGGGGCTGATGCACGGCACTAATTGAAGGAAAAGAGTCACGACGGTCCCGCATGCAAGAACGGGATCGGAACGGACCCGAGTCGTGATGGTGGACCTCTCAAAAACGGTCGTTGAACGGGAAGCAAAAAAAGGAAGAGTGAAAAAGAAAAACGAAAAAAAAAACAAAGTTTCAGGGAGCCGCCGGTATTTATTTGTTCTCTGACGTCACACAGTCCTTGCAGGCTGCTCTACTGTAAAAATACAGTGTGCGCATTTTCTTCTGTGTGTCTTTTCCTGATTCCGCCCCCTCAGGGGACCACAGTTGGGCTGTGGAATTTTCCATTGTCTTTGTTCTCCAGGCCATGCTCCCAGGTGTCATACAACTTTAGATCTGGTCTCAGTCGAAGGCCCAGAGTCGGGCCCTTTTAACCTGGTTGAAGCCTGACTGTTCACATCATCACACATTTAATATGAGTTCATAATCATTCATAATCAACCCATGAGTCCATAATCACACATGCATTCAGGCGGTGGCCCAACATTTATTATTGAAAAATAAATAAAAATCAAAGCTGCAAGCAGCGATGAACGGACCCTCGCGCGTGCAATTTTCACCAATAAAGGTCCAGGACTCAAAACTAAGTCCGATGACACCACTCATGACTCTTTATGTCAAACCATTCAAGGATTCTTAATAGGACTAGCTGTTAATATCCCTAAAATATATCAGCACGATTACTCCTATCGGACATGACTGTGGGGTGGAGTTTGGACAGGATCGCGGGGCACCACCAAATCTACACGTCATCAGTTGTGTGCCTTGTCTTCATCAGGTGTTTCGGCCTCTTAACACAATACACCCTCTTCCAAGGTTGGCCCGCCACAGGCTGATCAGACCTGGGTGTGTGTCATATGGTGGCACCCCGTGGTCATCAACCAGCCCACGTTGCATCCCTCCGTTTCAGCCACAGCCAGTGACTGCTCCGTTCGGCTGCTTTGGCAAGTTCTTTTATTGCCTTCCGCTGGGCCTGTCCTCTGATCCCAACTTCCTTCAGGAGCCGTGTGGTGGACCTGGCTACAAAGCCTCAGCAGCCAACCTCCACTGGCCACACCTTTACGTTCCATCCCCGCGCCTCAGCATCAGCTGCTAGGTTAGCATAACGCAGCCTTTTTCTTTCGAATGCTTCGTCGATGTTATCCTCCCACGGGACAGTCAGCTCCACAATGAAGACACGCCGGCAGGACTTGGACCAGAGGACCAAATCTGGGCGAAATCTGGGCAAAAGTTATGGCAGAAAATAGGAACCATCAAATATCGAACAATCAGAAGAAGGGGCGGGGCTAATTTGCACCAATTATGGTCAAGGACTCAAAACCGAGTCAGATGACACCACCCACGACTCTCTATGTCAAACCATTCAAAAGTTTTGGCAGAAAGTAGGAACTATCAAATATGGACCAATCAGATGAAGGGGGGGCGCGCTTTTTGGCATCTATCGTCGCCACGGTAACGCTTTTGACTGAGAAAAGTAATGCGTATCGTCGCAGGATCGAGCACATTTTGATGTATAACACACCTGGGTGCACGTTACGGTTAGGGCGAAGAAGCGGCCGAAGGAATGGCATAAATTGCGCCAAAATTACACGATTAATTCAAAATGGCCGACTTCCTGTTCGGTTTCGGCCATGGCGCCAAGATACTTTTCTTTAAGTTGCGACATGATACAGGTGTTTACCGATTTTCGTGCATGTTGTGGGGCTTGAGGCACAAAGTTTTCTAGGGGGCGCTGTTGAGCCATTAGGCCACGTCCATTAATGCAAACCATGAAATATCAAATTTGCAAAATTTGGTGACTTTTGGGGCACGTTTAGGGGGGCAAAACGGCCCTCATTTCGTCGGAAAAATAAAAACGAGAAAAAAAAAAAACCCTACAGATACAATAGGGCCTTTGCACTGTAAGTGCTCGGGCCCTAAAAAAATCGATATTAAAACTTTGAATATGGGTATAGAATCAGGTGGGAAAGTATCGCGACATATTGCCATATCGATATTTTTGCCCAACTCTAATGGCAAGGGCTCCTGTTCACAAGGGACAAAAGCAAGTCCAAATCATGATGTTCACACCACCAGACTTCCTCAGTGGGATGATGTTCGTAAACTGCACTCTTTTTGCACCATACATTGTAGTTTCCCCAAAGCATTTTAACATTTTACAAAACATCAGCCATGAAGAGAGGTTATGGAAGTTACTGGAGAGAAGAGGCTTCCTCTTGGTAGACAAGCGCTTTGAATGGTCAACATCCTAGAAAAGTGTTAAACAAATACAGTCCATTTACAAGTATTGACACTTTTGATGAGCTTATTGACATAATATGCAGAGTACCTGTCATCAATACTAGGACAAGCAATTTACTTTGAGTTATGAACCCTAGTTTGTTTAACGGTCCCATTACGTTGTTGATATCGTCAAATAATAACAGTACAAAACAAACAACTGATGTTGAAAAACAAGAATACCGTAGTACAGTGCAAAATACAAGAAAGAAGAAGACAAAACTAAAATAATAGTGTTTGGAGCCCAGAGAGAATAAAAGTCAGAACTCATCTTCAGGCAGTAAAGGTGAAAACCAAGACCCAAGCCAGAAATCTGGGAGTGGGTCTAGACTCAGACCTGAACTTCAACGCTGCTGTTCTCACGGGTCTCCCTAGAACCTCCGTCAACCAGCTGCAGTTAGTCCAGAATGCTGCTACCACAGTCCACACTAAGACTAAGAAACTCAAGTCCTCACTAAGACAAGGAGATTGGACCATATAACTCCAGTTCTTAGATCTTTACACTGGCTTCCCATCTGTCATAGACTAGATTTTAAAATCCTGCTGTTAGTTTATAAATCCCTGAAGGCTCTAGGACCAAAATACATCTCTGATCTCCTGGTCCATTATGACCCAATCAGAACTTTCAGGTCATTAGGGTCACGCCTACTTTCTGTTCCCAGAGTAAGACCCAAACACAGTGATGCAGCATTCAGCTTTTAGATTCCTTACCTGTGGAAAAACTCCCAGAATGCATCAGGGCTGGTGAAACTTGCATTTACGTCAAATTGGATACCTTTTTATTCACTGCTGCATTTCAATACTCTCCCACAATGCACTGCAACCTTTATTCTTGCATTTGTTTGATTATTCTTAACTGATGTCTGTATGTCTTTAATTTCTACTTTTAAACTTTTTAATACATTTTTAAAAACTCTTTATGCAAAGCACTTTGAATTACCTTGTACATGTGATGTGCTATACAAATTAACTTGCTTTTGCACATCACATCAGCAGCTGCTTCTCATGAAAACCAAAGTTGAAATGTCTGACAGTATTTTATCAATTAGATTACAGGGGTGATAGCGCTCCGGCATCACGCCGGATTTCCGGCATACCGAGGTGTTTGCGAGAGAAAAAATAAATAAAATCAGGTTTGCCGTTTATTTTTCTTATGATATGAATTTTTCATATACCGTAATACCGGTGAGTAGTGCACACAGCGTTGGGAACGCTGCGCGGCGCGGCGGAACGTAGCGCCGCCGGACACTGTTTGTGAGGGGACTGCTGCGAGTGAGCAGAGCCGGCAGGGAAAAGTCAACAGTGCCGCGTGTCCGCGTGTAACCTAAATCTTCCATGGCCTCATAGTTAGGGCTCGGCCAAGTGAGGCTTTATAAATATATGGGCTTTATAAATGTATTAAATATATGAGCGCGGAGTCGGCAAGGAGCTGCGCGCGACGAAGAGTAGGCCTACGAGCCGCGCGCTGTGAAGCCTGATTTATGGTTCCGCGTTAAATCGACGCGGAGCTTTCGCCGTAGGGTACGCCGTATTTCGCGTAACCCACGGCGTATGGCCTGCGTTGGTGTAACGCGGAACCATAAATCAGCCTTAAACCACACCTGCAGCCCATCAGCTGATGAGGATGAGAAGTTAAAACAGTGGGACTGCGAGTTGTTCATTGCTGGTACGTTTTGTTAACTCAGAGCTTTATTGGTTTGTTTGTTAGCTTGCTGGTGTTTTTTTTCTCTCTGGGATTTTTGAGTTATTTATGAAGAAGTTCTGAGTTCCGTGTGAGCAGTGTTCAAGTTGAGGGGGATGAGGGGTGATGTGAAGGCACCCCCCCCCCCGAAATTAAAACCGGTCCAAATCATCCCCCCTGTAAAACTGCCATCCCTCCTTTCCATCCCTTATGTTATTTCATCAATGAATGTGGTTTTACTGCTATTTCAACATTTAGAGTCATCACCAGAAAAATAACTTATTTGACCATTTTCACCTGTTTCAAGTACATTTTCACTTGAAATAAGTAGAAAAATGTGCCAGTGGGACAAGATTCATCTTCTTGTTACAAGCAAAAAAATCTTGTTCCACTGGCAGATTTTTCTACTTATTTCAAGGGAAAATCTACTTGAAACAGACTGATTTATTGCTTGTGTAGTTGAAAAATACATGAAAACAGGACATTGAAAAAAAATAATCACATATTAAATCGCAATCGTAATATTGAGGAAAAAAATCGCAATTAGATTATTTTCAAAAATCGTTCAGCCCTACATTAGAGAACCTCATTGTAAACGGCATCATTTTGTGAGGCCATGCAAACCTGTATTTATACTAGTGTGGACATTAATGTTTTTCTACAATATTTCCTCCTCATGACAGTAAAATAGGCCATTCTAAGCCAATTTACTGCAGCAATTCCTTTCCAAATCATTAGAAAATGTGGTTAACACCCAGTTGTGCATGAAAAAAAAAACAAAAACGTGATATACCGTGAAACCGATATAATTTTGAAAAATACCGTGATATAAATCTTTGGTCATACCGCCCAGCACTACGTTCGCGTAGATCCGAGAGACGCTTTCACTCAAAACCACACCAGTAGCCATACTTAAGCCAATCGGTAATAGTGTAGGGGGTGGTCTTGGGTTTTGGCCAATCAGATTGATTCTAGCCTCGCGTCACCAGGCTCCAGGCTGTTAACCGAAATCACCAAAATAAATGTGTTTCATTCTGTTTTCTATGGGCTGCATGTGGTGAGCTTGAACAACAGGACCATGGGTCAATTTACACCAGACTTACACTTTAAGAGGACAAAAAAATGACAATTGTGTTGATCGGGGCATATATCTTGGCTTAGGGGCTCGCTTACCTCCCAGGGAAAAAAAGTTCAGGCTCAGGATATTTTTTTACTATCACCCCTGAGATTAGCTCTGAAACACACATCCAAACTCAGTTTATTAATTCAACTCCACTTGTGTAAAAATACTGACTCCATTTGGCTGGTATTGATGAGTCTATGCATTCAGGGAATTTTTCCTCCACGATTGTGAATGTGGGAATGAATGGGTGTGTTTGATAATGACGTATGGAATTACAAGAGTCTGCGCGTTATCAACTTAAAGCACATTGTTTTTACTTTTATTGTTATTCCTTAAATGAAGATGGGTTCCCGCTTCATGATGAATTAATGCAGAAAACCAGAGGTGGCAAATCCGGCTTCAGAAAGTAAAAGTCCTGCCATATATTTGTTCTGTCCATTCACTAAAACCAGGTGAGTTCACTAATTAGCTCATCTACCTGGCTGAAGAGCTGTGCTGATTAGAATCAGCTGGTTGAGTGAATGGACAGAACAAATACATGGTAGGACTTTTACTTTCTGAAGCCGGATTTGCCACCTCTGCAGAAAACTAGTTAATTCCAAGAAGTTCACTTTCTTTTTCTTGACACAGTATAACAACTCGTAAATCATTGCATCAATTACTAGGTTAAAACTCTTTGTAAGGGTCTTTTTATCTGAAAGTCTGAACTTGCTCTGAAAAAGATTGGTATACACAAATACATATAAATAATGAAATTAGGCAAATACAACCTCAGATAAAAAAATTTTTTTTTGTCTGCCATTATTTTCTTAACAAAAATGTAAAAAATAAAACATATAACGAGGATCTACCTTTAGCAGCAATGACTTGGAATAATTATTTCCTGTAAGACATCATCATAATTGTTTGTAAATAACTGGCATAATGAAGAGCCTGTGGCTGCAAAGCAACCCTGAATTCACCCTCTCCATCAGCGTGCTCGACAGTTCGTATGAGGTGCTTGTGCTGAAATGAAGCGTTTGGTTTTATCCAAACTGGTGCTGTGTATTCGTGGCGGAGCGTGGGTCTCAGTACAGAGGGGGCGGAGCATTCTCGATGGGCCCTTATGATAGTAATTTTACCATTCAACAACACCTCATCATACCCATCAAACAACACTCATTCTCACTTTTATTGAGCCAACCAAGCCCACATGCTTCAGAAAGCAGAGTGAAGTCACAAACCAGTTCACAAACTTGTTCTGCACGCACACGCACACACACACACACACACACACACACACACACACACACACACACACACACACACACACACACACACACACACACACACACACACACACACAGCGTGTGTGTGTCAGATGTTCATGGTGCTGAAGGCTCAGACAGACACCTACTACCACCTTTGATACAACTTAAATATAAAATGAACACAGCAGGTCTAAAATAACACAATCTTTCAGATGGATGGGCGGTCTATAAAATCATTTTTGCACTCAATAATAGATACCCGGCGGTCTGTTGTAGTTGACAACAACACAAACCACATTCGAATAGGCAGGTGGTCAAGGCTACAACAATTCTGATGAAGAGATTATTTATGAAGGTTACACTGTGTAATACATGTTTTGGGTTCCTGCAGGTACAAATAGGGAGGACAAAGTGGCTTTAAGTAGAAGTAACAACCTTTATTTAGAATACATTTAGGCAGCCAGTTTCAGACCTGGAGGGGACCAGAAGAAGTCAGCTTAGTTGTCCAATCCGGGCTGACCCCCACACTTGCGTCTTATGCACGTAAAGTATGGTAGGGGCCAAAAGTCAAATACTACACACCACCAAGGCACTGCAACAACACACAGCAAGTACAAGTTTCCAAACGTCAACTCGAACAGCAAAGCTCAGATACTGCAGGCTAACACAATCCACACATCCCCAGGTGTCACTAAGGCATGCAGAGTGCAGCATCAAACTTCCCATCTTCTGTCTGTTCCCTTATAGGCTAAGATTTGAGATACCTCTACCGGGGGTAAAACAAAACCTAAAAATGTTTTTCCTTATCTCCAAGGTCTCCCATATATGAAATGGTTTCTGAGGTTAAAAGATTTGACTGCAAACATTGTTAAATTGATACATATTGTTATACACCCCAAACCTAAAAAAGAACAAAAACATAGCCTGGCCGTATGGGACTCAAGATATATAAACTCATGTAGATTAATAACACAAGCTCTGACAGCTTTGAACCTTGACGTAATTTTGGACAGGAAGTTGCTTTACCTATTACAAAAACCTGGATGTGAATATTTTGATGTGTGTAACATATAGAGCGGGAGCGGGCGGTTTGAACTTTTCTGCGGGCGGGAACGGGCGGTTAAAATAACATGGGGATGTAGCCTAGCGACAAGATGGAAATTAATGATGTGGAAAAGAACCTCACAGGTCTTTACAAAACAAAGACAAAGCATTGGATATTTTGCAAAGCAATTGTATGTGCCGTGTGATGGTGTAAAGTTTTTTGACATATTTAAATTTATTGTGTTGTGTTGTTTATCTTTGTTCACATTATCATGTTTTTTATTCAGGTCTCTCTTAGAAAAGAGACGTAACCTCAATCACATAATTGATGCGTGCGCGACAGGCAAAATAGCTTGTCCGATGATGACAATGATGGATTTGCATCTAACTTTCAGTCAGGTGGCCTATGAACTGTCAATAATCCATCAGGCTCCACAATTATCATGTAAACAATAAATCAGAAAGATTTGTCTAGGACAACATTTCTCTTGCGGGACGGGACAAGAAACAAAATCAATGCATTTCTATTATTGTGCGGGCATTTTCGAGTTTTGTGGATGCAGGCAGGAGTCGATATAAACACTGCGGGAGCGGGCAGGAGTGTAACACACACTGTTTGGCCACAGTCCTATGTGAACATGGGAAGCCTTAATTTGAACTTTAAGGCCCAGCTCTGAGGCCTCACTCTGAGACCAGCCTTGATTTTCTTACAGCTGACCCGCATGGTTTGGAACAAAGGAACCTCCATAATGACTCAAAGCCCCTGCAGGATTTGCATTTACGGCCCTTCAGTGATAACAAATAGCCCTCTCTTTGGGCATGGACCCCAAACCGCAGGGGGGGGCGCATTTAATTCCAGGGGCAGCTATAAAGAGCAGACTCCCCCCTCTCTCTTCCTATTCTCTTTTTCTCTTTCCTCCAGGGCAGCTCAAAGGTCTCTCCTACCTCTGACCTATCCACGGTCCGATGGAGTTCTCTGTGAGCTATACGGCCACAACTCCTATTTTAGCATGAAGAGCTACTAGCTACGAGCCGGCCTCCTCGATGATCGTGACCAAAGAAGCGTCTGTCTGTAGCGCTGCAACGAGTGACCCACGAATGTTCTGAGCCCAGATGAGCCGAACGAGGGACCCTTGCATGCCTCAACGTGAACACTTTTGGACCGACCTGGAGCTGAAGGAGGCTCAGCTGCTGTGCCCATGCTGCATTCCCCTCATCCACACTGAGATGAGAAAGCGGGAGAGAGAGAGAGAGAGAGAGAGAGAGAGAGAGAGAGAGAGAGAGAGAGAGAGAGAGAGAGAGAGAGAGAGAGAGAGAGAGAGAGAGAGAGAGAGAGAGAGAGAGAGAGAGAGAGAGAGAGAGAGAGAGAGAGAGAGAGAGAGAGAGAGAGAGAGATTTTTTTTTGATTTTTACAAAAAACACTTTATTTACATTCGGAAACTTACAGACGTTTCACATTAAAGTGTTAATGCATAAAACGTTTAAAATAGATTAAAATAAATTAGTCCCTTAAAAACTGTGCAAGTAGCAGCTCATTGTTCGTCACAGAACATAAAACATCCTCCCAACACCAACAATCTCTAAAATCATCCAAATTACCAATGTTTTTGCAATATCTAAATTCTAAAAAGAGCCTGGCTCTGACATTGGTTAAAAACACTTCTCTGGCCTCCTGCCCTCCTTTGTTCTCAACCCTGTTCTTCCTGCTTATGTATATGGCCATCTTTGATTCACCAATTAAAAAGTTTAGGAGCTGCCACTTCTGTCTTTCTTTCCGCCTGTAGCCAGCTCCCATGATAAAAACCTCTTTACTAAAAGCCACATTAAAAAGACTAAAAACCATGGTTAAAAGAGAGAAGAAACTAGTAAGTCTCAAACACTCTGTAAAAACATGGAAAACAGTCTCTTTAAAATCACAGAAAGAACACTTGTTAGAAACAGTAGGGTTAAGAACAGAGATAAAAGCATTGGAAGCAACAGCACCATGTAAAATCCTCCACTGGAGATCACCAGCTCGTTTTTTGAGGGGAGGTTTGTATAAGACCCTCCACTGTGCATCTCTGTCCATTTTTTGTGTCCATATAGTGGAGGGTCTGTTGCTCAGTCCGACCTTGTGGATGCTTTTCACACAGTTTGCATATATTGCTTTCTTGTCAGCCCTGTGCAGCGTCATCTTCTTTTCGTTGGTTGTCTTTAGTAGGGGGCCGGTCAGCTCCCCCAGCCCCGGGCTCAGGATGATGTCAGGGAAGGGGTCTGCAGGGTCAGGTTTCTCCTTTTCGGCACAGTAGTCCACCAGGAGACGCCTCTCTTCTCCCGAAAACCTTTTTGCCCACAGCTCCAGGATCCTCTGGGCCACCCGACCGGACTGCAGCCCCAGCAAAGAGCCCAGGGCTCGGGCATCGCTCAGCGCCGGCCCCACTGCATCCACCAGCTGCCTCAGAGTGCGGGTTCCAGACTGGACCAGCGCCGCCGTCAATCCAGGCGTTGCGTCGTTGCTGACGTCCAGTCTGGCTCCGTGGATCAGTGGTTCTCTCAACAACCAGTGCAGAGAGTCGGCTGCGGGACATCTGTTCTTAATAAAAAGAGCCCAAGACTTAAAAACACCTTGATAAAACGGAGGTAACCCATTTAATTTTAAAAATTTAGAATCAGTTAAAAACAGAACATCATCCAACCCCAGGTTATTGGCACGTCTGAGGATGCAGCTGGTCACATCTCTCCACACCAGATCCGCCGGACCTGTGAGGTATCTCTGTATAAACTGGATTCTAAAGGTGGCGGTCCGGCTGGCCAGGTGGACGAGGCCCTGTCCCCCCTCCTCCCTGGCTAAAAACAGCACCCCCTGTGGCACCCAGTGCAGACCCCCCCAGAAGAAATCGACCATCTTCCTCTGGATTTCAGTCAGCAGGCCAGAGGGGGGGTCTATACAGTTTAACCTGTGCCACAGCTGGGATGCCACAAGGTTGTTTAAAACCAACACTCTTCCTCTAAAAGACATGTGAGGGAGTAGCCATTTCCATTTGGCCATTTTTCCTTCTATCTTTTCAGTGACGGTCTCCCAGTTTTTTTTCACATTGTTCTCATCCCCCAAAAACACTCCCAGGTATTTTAAACCTCCTCTCTTCCATTGGAGGTTCTGGGGGAGAGCCGGGAGACCGCCACGCCATTCACCTACAGCGAGGGCTTCACTTTTCTTCCAGTTTACCCTCGCTGCAGAAGCTGTACTAAAATCCCTCACAATGTCGGCTAAAAGGTCTGTGTCTCTCCGGCTTCCAATAAAAACAATAAGATCATCTGCATATGCCGATAAAATCATGTTCTCATTAAAACCCGGTAAAACCAAACCCTGCAGGCTAGAGCGTAACTTATGGAGGAGAGGTTCCAGGGAGAGTGCATAGAGCATCCCAGACAGAGCACAGCCCTGTCTGACACCTCTACACACCCTAAAAGGAGCACACAGACCGCCGTTCAGCTTCAGCACACCCTCAGCATCACTGTACAGCACCTTGACCTTAGCTATGAAACCAGCGCTGAACCCAAACTTCTCCATTACTGTCCAGAGGAAGCTGTGTTCAACGCGGTCAAAAGCCTTCTCCTGATCCAGAGAAATCAGACCAGTATCTAAACCCAATGAACTGGAGACATCCAAAACATCCCGAATCAGGTGGACATTGTCCACCAAGGACCTGCCGGGTACACAGTAGGTCTGGTCCCGGTGGATGACCTGCTCCATAGCCCTCCCCAGCCTGGAGGCCAGTACTTTGGACAGAATCTTGTAATCCACACAGAGCAACGACACGGGGCGCCAGTTCCGGATGTCCCGCAGGTTCCCCTTCTTTGGCAGCAGTGTGAGGACTGCTCTTCTGCAGGACACCGGCATGGAGCCAGAGGCCAGACACTCGTTAAGAACAGCTAGGACATCCTCGGCGAGGATGTCCCAGTACGCCCTGTAGAACTCCGTGGTGAGTCCATCAATGCCTGGAGCCCGCCGTCCCTGCATTCCCTGCAGGGCGGCGGTTAGCTCTTTCATTTCCAGGGGGGCTTCCAGCTGTGAGTTGGTCCTTTCGGGGACCTGAGGCAGTCCGTTGCAGAACCCCTCTAGGAGAGCTCGCTCTTCCTTGTACTCACTTCTGTACAGACTGGAGTAAAAACTCACAGCGTGGCGTTTTATCTGGCTTGGCTCCATGAGTTCCTGCCCCGCGTCAGATAGCAGTGTGTGGATTACCTTCCTCTGTCCGTTCCTTTTCTCCAGGCTGAAGAAAAAGCTAGAGGGAGCATCCATCTCCCTGATGTTCTGAAACCGGGACCTGACCAGTGCACCCTGTACTTTCCTGTCTAACAGGTCCGCTAACGCCATTTTTTTTACTTTGAGGTTTTCAATATAACCTCGATTTCCTGTGGACTCACTTAAGCGTTCTAGGTCCACTATGTCGGTCTCCAGATCCCTCATAGATCTGGTGATGTCTCTTGTGACATTGAGGGTGTGCTGCTGACACAGGAGTCTGATTTGAGTCTTACCATGGTCCCACCACTGCTTAAGACTACTAAAATCACCCTTCCTCTGTCTAAAAACATCCCAGAAAAAAATAAAAGCCTCCCTAAAACTCTTATCAAGTGTTAAAACTGAATTAAAATGCCAATATGCACTTTTGGGTGAAATGTTTCCTATAAAAACATTACATAAAAGCAGTGAGTGATCAGTAAAACCAACAGGTAAAATATCACACTGTTTAAACACATTAAAATGATGTTTAAAACAATAAATACGATCTAACCTGGCTAAAGAAACCCTGCCCTCTCTGAGGTGGGACCAGGTGTACTGCCTGCAGTCTGCATGGGTCCTTCTCCAAACGTCCACCAGGCCATGAGAGTGGACCAGCCGCTTTAAGACGTGCTGTGAGACTGGATGAGGTTCTGCATGGTTGCGATCTAAAGTCGCGTCTTCCGTGCAGTTAAAATCCCCACCCAAGAATAAAAAATCCTCCGACGCACAGTTATCTAAAACACCATCGATGTGTTGTAAAAACTGCTTCCTCTCTGCACCGGTTGTTGGAGCATACACATTAATAAAAACAGCTTTAAAATGGTCGAACTGAAATTTAAGTAAAAGCAATCTCCCCTCAACGAGCTGCTGGACTTCCAGTGAGTTGGGTTTAAAAGCCCTGGAGAGGAGGAAGCCCACTCCTCCACTTAAAGAAGTGTTATGACTTAAAATGGCCTCCCCCTCCCACTCCCTCCTCCAATCCGTCTCATTTCTAAAATCACTATGTGTTTCTTGTAAAAAGAGGACATCGACTTTCTTTGCTCTAGCTGTTTCATAAATTACTGCTCTTTTTTTCGCTTCTCTTGCACCATTAACATTTAAAACCCCCACTTTAAAAACATCCATGTTAAATGAGATGATAAAAACAAGTGTAAAAACCAATAAATTAATTAAAACACTTATTCTTTTCATCATCATTTATTTGTTTTTTTGCTTTCAGCACTAGTTTTTTTAACCTAAAAATTTCCTGAGTTGTAAGGCCAGACTTATCTTTGTTAGTCATGTGAAGCCTGGCCGAAGAACAAAACAATTTAAGGTCAGGAAACCCATCTTCAACTTTTACGTTGTGCTGGTTTTTTGTTTGTTGCAGGAATGTTTTTATTTTCCCTGCCGAGTACATCTTCTTTCGTTGACTGAGTGTTATTGCTTCACTGTCTGTACTCCATTCCTCGCTGTCCTCATCATCATCATCATCACTACATGTTTTCTGGGATTCTGTTTTTCCCACCTTACTTGTTTTTGTCTCAATTGTATGTTTTGTCTTTCTCCTTCTTTTTGCTGCTGCCCTTACATTCATTCCTTCTGCCACTCCCTCCATTTCCTCCTCCACTTGTTCTGCCCATGAACCCCTGTTCTCGCTGTGCTCACCCTCCAGTCTTTCACCTGCCTGCCCCTCCTCCTCACCAGTCATCTTCACCTGCTCACCCTTTTTTTCTGTTTTTTTTAAATTTTCACCACACACACTTTCTCCATTCATCACTCTTTTCTTTTCTCCCACCTCTGTTCCTCCTGTCTCATCCACACTCTGTCCCGCTACCTCCTCCACCTCTCCTCCTATTTCACCCATACTCTGTCCTCCTGCTTCCTCCACCTTTTTTGCTGTCTCCCTCTCACCTTGTGCTCCACACTCACTCACATCATTCACACAAACACCCGGTGCAACAGAACTCACCCCGTCGGGATCGGACACAGCAGTGGATCCCCGCGTCATCATCCGCGGAGCTGTAATCGGCCGCTCGGATGCCGCAGCCGCCACCGGGGGGGGCGGCTTCCCGGGCGTCGACGTCCCGGGGACCGGTGTCCCGGGCGGGGGGGGGGGGGGACCCCCCCGCGGGGTCCGCCGCCACGGGGGCCGCCCCCCAGGCAGCGGCTCCCCGCCGCTCCGGCCCCGGCCGAGCAGCGGGAGTCTCTCCCGGGCCAGGCGGAGTCGGATCACCCTTGTCTGGACAGGAGCTCACGGTGTGTCCCCCTTTCCCGCAGCCGAAGCACTTCATTACTGACGTGGTGGCAAAAATCACGTATTCATAATCATCTACTTTCACTTGGAAACGAAGGTTTAACTCCTCGCTTCTGTTGTGAAGTATCATATAAAGCTGTCGACGGTGCGACACAACGTGTTTCAGCAGCGGAGACTTACATCCAGACAGGATCTTTCTGACAGGTGAAACCACCTTGCCATGTCTAGAAAGCTCTCGAATTATGAATTCGTCAGAAATGAATGGTGGGATGTTACTCAGTACCACCCTAGTTGCGGGCAGCGACAGCGGCAGCACCTGCACCAAACTCCCACACACCGTGATTCCCGTCTCAACGACTTGGTTCACCTTCTCCACCTGGTCCAGGAAGATGACCACCGCGCTGTTCACCAGAGCGGCCGATCTCACACTGCTGTGTCCGACTTTTTCCCCTACAGCCAACCCGATCTCCTCCACGCTGCAGGGGAACCCAGTGCTGATTTTAATCCCATGTTTCCGCGTCAGGGATTTAAAATCCGCGCCGGCCATGGCGTCAGCCAGGCCGACGGCGAGACGCCGAAACAAGGGATCAAAAAAAGAAAAGAAAACCCCAAACCCCTCAAAAGAAACTAAATGTGAAACGGTGTGAAACTATGCAAATAAACTTATGTTAAATCAAAACCCATCACCATAAGAAAAAACGGAAAAAAAGTCACTCAAACACTCGCACCTCCACCTGCTCACAGCTCACACTCCCAGCATGCACCGAGAGAGAGAGAGAGAGAGAGAGAGAGAGACAGAGAGAGACGCTATTTATCAGGATCCCCTGCGGAGCGTAACCACCCAGTTGTTCACCAAGGAGCACTGACCGGCCGGACCAAACCACCTTTTTCTTCAACTACAAAGATCCACGTAAGAGGCTGTTTTGTGTCTGGGCAGAGAAACATAGATAACACATTTAACTAGTTTAGTTTTGCGTTGTGAGCAGGACCACTGATCCCGTCACAACTGTGTTTATTAGTTTAAGTGTGTTTGTTTATTTTATCGTTTGTCTACTGTTGCATCCACGTTGCTGGATCTTGATGACATGCTCTTCCACAACAGAAAACAAAGCCCTTTCCCAGTTGAATGACCAGAGCACGCATGTGAAGTTAGTTTAACATAGGTGCGTCTTTGTGAGGGAAACATCAGAAGAACTTGGTTTTCTGGTAGTGAGAAGTTATTCTAGTGTCTTGGGTTTTACTCTTCTCCTCTCATCCTCTCCTACTAACCCCCCACACATGCACACTCTTATCTTGGCCATAAATCCTCCGTGTTCTTTGTTCTCACTGGATGAAACAAAATCTCGTCCGCCATTTTGAATCACGCGAGACTCAGTCACCACGTGACTTTGTCGGTTGTTTGTACACACACACACACACACACACACACTCACACACACACACACACACACACACACACACACAATCAGAAGTTTGTGTTTAATGTTTAGTTAGTTGTTGTTCATGTGTAGTTTAGGCATCGGAATTAATCCTTAGTGTTGTTTATCATCTTTTTGACACTTAATTTGAATGAGGAAACTCAGAAAGAGCAAGCAATTTTCACCCTTGGCTCCCACTGGGTCCGGAAGTCCTACAAATAGGCAGCACTGCACCAGCCGCTGTGAATCGCAGCCATTCTAATCAATTTGAGTGGTCCCACAGCACGCAGCATGGAGCTGTTTTGAAGCATCCCGGAAGCAATCATCACTGCAGCTCTGCTAAAAATAAACTTAAAGTAACATCTTGAAACTGGAAAACCTTAACATAATGTTTCTAAAATGATTACAGCAGTTCCTCCAGCAGGTGTGCAGCTCTGCGTCTCACGCTAAATGACTGACTATGTAACTCTCATACACCGAAACCGCACCTCCCGGCTGACAATCAAAGCCTACGACCTGGTTCCTGGCATACGTCACTCCGTTTACTTTTAAAATAAGCTAGCTAACTACAAGATGAAGCTCTGTAACTTTCCATTCTTCAAAATAACTTAATGGCAGGAAGCAAATAGGGTTTTGTGACCTGAGGTTTTACATGTTTAATTTACACTTCATTTAGTACAGCTCATGTCCAGCAACTGAGTGTTTTCTGTTAAGGTAAGAGGTTGGTTTATACGTTGAAAAATTTAGTATTATCTGGCAGTACGCCGTGCCAAAGTCTTACCAGCAGAGGACACATTCGTTACATGGTGTGTGCAGGGACAGCAGAAGTCTGGTGTAATTACATCCAGAGAAGAAGAGTACACACTTGAGTGTGAAGTTACTGTTTGTGTAGCGAACTGTGATGATTAATATGACATAAATTGTGCTCTTTGCAGGTGAGCAGTAAGATTTAGAATTAGATAGTTTGATGGATGAATATGTTATGTGACAGTTCATGATCCTGGTCGGACTTAATGGGATCTCATAAAATGTTATGAATGTTATTTGTTTGACTAACATGATGTACTGAAACTGGCTAGCCAGTCGTCGCACTAGCTAGCATTGGTTGCCTAGAGCAGTGATTCTTAACCATAGGGCCGCGGCCCACACTTGGGCCGCGAGCGCCATCTAGTGGGCCGCCAAAAAAAATTCAGTTTTGTACGTGTGGGCCGCGAGGGCCGCGGGACTGCATAGCAACTCCCAACCAAATGAGGAGAAGAAGACACTCAGCTAGCTGTACATGTAATAGTAAGAGAAATGGTGTGTCTTTACCATAATACATCCATGGTCTTTACAGAGAAAATCCTTCATTTTGCACAGAGTAGGTTTAGATCCGCCAGGATTAGGGATCGATTAATTGGGTCTGCGCCCAGAGCGAGCGAGCGCGGCATGATCATTTATCTCGACGCGTCCCCGCGGCCGGGGAGGTCGGTTGAGGCTGCCGCTCGGGCGGTGGGCTCCGTCGTTACTGCTGAAGGATGGTAGATGTAGATGCGTGGGCTGTCGTGTCTGCTGGACTGGACTGTTCGGGCTTTCGAAAAAGCATCGGAAAGTAACTGCTGCAGCGCGACCAGAGAGCTGCGGTGCGGGCTGTGCCCGTCGCAGCTGATCAGGCTCCGATGAAACCCGACACACTGAGTCCTGACAACTTATTAATGTAAATAACTTAAAGTAAAATCAAACTAAGTTTTGTCCTCGCTGTATTTTTAAATATGCAACCCGGAATGGACAAATTCATCCTGTTCAGTCTTCCCACTGGGACAAAACCAGTGTCTCATACGTTCAGAGACCGTGGCGTTCAAAGTGCGAAAGTGAAACGCCACTGAAACAAAACACAAAGTTTTTCATCAAACATATCCACTCAAGTCTGAACTGAAGTCACAGAAAAATAAGCTGAGCATCTTAAAACACCCATGTTTGGGTCCAGATACAGCTGTGAAGCAGCTTTCTCCACAGTGAACATAATTAAAACTAAATATCGTTTCAGGCTCATCAATGAGCACCTCCACATGCATATGAGAACCTGAACCTGAACCTTAAATTGTTAAGATGTGTTTATATTAATTTAGTATAAAAATGTGTTGAGACAATTAACAAAGAAAAGGGGAAATTCAAACTGCTGGTAGAGAAATAAAATAAGATAGCATTTGAAAAATAAAATAAAATCTACTTTATTTTTAAGAGAAAAAAATATGTTTAATTCAAGTTAAACATGTTAATTGGCAAATATGTACTTTTTTTAATATAACAGTCAGATGCAGATGTTGATACAACTATGAGGCTACTTGAATATATATACACACACACACATATATATATATATATATATATATATATATATATATATATATATATATATATATATATATATATATATATATATATATATATATTATGATGTTCTGGACCTTCGCTTGAGTAAATTTTCTCTAAATGGACCTCTTAAAGTTGAATACCCCTGCTATACAGTGTTTATATTTAATGGGCCCCGGGCCACTCTGTACTGAAAAAATTGGGCCCCAAGGTCAGAAAGGTTAAGAACCCCTGGCCTAGAGCAAGCGCGAAGCTGGGAAGTAAAACAATAAGCCAGTATTAAAAGTCCACACTGCTCATGTGTAATTCATAAATAAAGCAGCGATAAAGCAGTGATGAATGGGCCCTCGCACCCTTGTGCACGTTCAGGTGTGCTGCAGTGGAAGCGCTTGTATGACTTGCATGTAGATGTCTTCAGGCCTGGACATTTAGCGGATGACACCAGCTACGACTCTATATAAAACCATTCAAAAGTTATTGCAGAAAATCGGAAATATCACATATCGACCAATCAGAAGAAGGGGCGGGGCTAATTCTTAAGGTGAAGGAGTCAAAACCGAGTCAGATGACACCACCAACGACTCTCTATGGGAAACCATTCAAAAGTTATGCCAGAAAACTGGGACTATAGAATATTGACCAATCAGAAGAAGGGGCGGGGCTAATTCAGGCAATGAAGGTCAAGTACTCGATAGACCCTTTTCACGTGACGTTAGACAACTTCCGTTTCTGCGCGAAGCAGGATATCCCGACTTCCTGTTGGAGCCATTTGACGGGAGAAATCGGGAACATCAGACAGCGCTCAACAATAATACATGTAATGTCTGAAGGTAAGATTGAAACTATAATATTTAACGTTACGTTTTTACCATGGTCCTTTTCCTTGGTACCGTTAGCGATCATTATCGTTCTGTAACTGTGCTAGATACGAGGGAAAGTAACCGTACTAACTAAGCTAACTAAGCTTGTTAGCGTGCAGGCTAAAAACAAGCTGCAACACCGTAGCTGCTAGCCAGTGGTGTAGTGGAGAGTATACGTGGCTAGGGATTATACCACCTCTTATTCTGTCAATTTACAGTGTAGGCTGCCCACCTATCAGAAAAAAAACCATTGAAATAATAAGTGTAACGTTATTTCCACTTTCTCCATACTGTCATTTTTTTTGTCATACCTAGGCACCACACCACTGTCAGTGCTAAAGTTTATTTACATTTCATGTTAAATATTTAGTCTTATGTATTATTGTATATTCACTCACCTCTTTCAATAATATTGTTTCGAATAGCTTCACAGATACTTAATAAGACTAAATTGATGTAATTCATAATTTTTGTTCTTGTTCTCCTGTCCATCTCTCAACAGCAGCTCATCCATCAAGCATGGCACAGTCATTGAGACACTGCTACTGCAGTGCCCCTTGCTGTTCAAATAACAAAAGAAAATTCCCCTATATGAGTTCTCACGACTTTCCAGCTGATGCCGAGGTACGCGCCCGTTGTGTGAGGGCAATCCGATGGGATGAAGGGCCCAACTTCAAAATCCTATGTGGGAGCACTTTCGTCTGTAGTCAACACTTTTCGCCAGAGGATAAGACCATCTGTGCCAGTGGACGAACTATGATTAAGAAAGGGGCAGTGCCCTCCTGATTCGTGTGGAATGACTGGGGCAAAGGTAAGAGGACCATGTTAAAATGGTAATAAATTACTAAATAATAAAAGTCCTAACTTGACACTAACTTTCAAAAGTGGTTGCTGTTTAAAGCATGGCAACCATATTGCCAGTTTGAAATGACATCATTGTAATAACGTAACACTGTATATGTTGCCAAAGCAAACTTTAAAGATGAATGTGTGTATAAAAAGTGAAAAATAGGCAAAGATGACAATCAACATATTTATTACTTTAGGAGGAGGCTCACAAGCTCGAGAGTCAGTTTACCAGCGAGCAAGAAAACGCCTTAGTGTTGCAGATGACTCTGAGGAGATGCCTGTCCCAGGAAGCAGCACTGAGGAGGCATCCCCTGCTGCAGCTGCAAACGATCATGACTACACCTGCCATCCTTCTCCTGGTCAGTATTTAAACAAAAGAAGCCTATTCTGTCTTACAGAAAACTGAGATATGTGTTGTAAATTATATAGTGATAATCTTCAGGATATATATATATATATATATATATATATATATATATATATATATATATATATATATATATATATATATATATATATATATATATATATATATATATATATATATAATGGGGTGCAACAATACACACAAGTCACGGTGTGGTTCGATATTTTAGTGTCACGGTTTGATATTTTTTCAATACAAAAAAAGTGACATTTCCATGCTTTTTTTTACTTGTAGTTTATTAAAATTACCAACACTTTTGTTTCAACTCAAAAGTACAGTTTTTAAATTAAATGTATATATATACTTTAAATACAATTGTGGAACTAGATTAACTAAATCAGATAACTACAATTATCTGATAAAATATATCAGATTATGCTGATTACATGACCACTTGAATAATATGATAACTACAGAAAGACGATAAACTGAATACTAGTGTGCATATAAACACGCTCATTGACACACAGCATCTTTCTCAGTCTTTGTTGTCCTCAAATAACCCTCTTAGGTCTTTACAGATGTGTGCACAGTTGTTTTATCGAGTGTGGCTCCACAAAACCATTGACGTCAGACTGAGAAACACACTGAACCCACAGTGGAACTTCGTGGGATATTGCAAAGTCTGCAACTGCAGCATAACACAACTAAAAGAAAACATAACCCTATAATCTTATATAAGAAACCTGGAGGTAATGAGGCTCGTCGCTTTTCTTTATGGACCTGTAACAGCGTGCTCTCACTGTGACCGAGTGGTTAACAGCATTTGACACTGTTCCAAAACAATGTCATGGAGAGAAGGCACGACATTAGCCATGTAAAACAATACTCGGTGGCTGTGAAACAGAATAGTAGATGTATTAATAGTTTGAGATTTATAAAGTTACTAGCAGCTTGATCGATAAAGGGGCCTTATAGACATATTTTTAAATTTTTTTGAGCCACGCAGAACAGGTAAGCTAACAGATGATGTCGGACCGCAGTTTATGCTAGCATCTCCGCTAACGTAAGAAGACAAAAACACTCACCTTCATAATTGAACAGAAATTGCTCTATGAAAAACTTGTAGCCTTTGTCCAGTTTTGAGCCTGGAGTGACGGACAAGTTTTGTGCCAGTCTGTGCACGTCGCATAAACGGAGTTTGGGTAGCTGCAGGAGGGACTCTGTAAACTCAATTTGTAAATGCCGCCCACTACGCTAGCGGAAGTCACGTTACCCTCCATTGCTCCAAAACGGAAAACGTCACTGTGAAAAGGGTCTATACTGAGTCCGATGACACCACCCACGACTCATTACGTCAAACCATTCAAAAGTTATGCCAGAAAATAGGGACTATGAAATATTGACCAATCAGAAGAAGGGGCGGGGTTAATTGAGGTCAATAACGGTCAAGTACTCAATACCGAGTCCAATGACACCACCCACATGTCTTTATCACAACCCGTTCAAAAGTTATGCCAGAAAATATGGACCAATCAGATGACGGACGGACGGACGGACGGCAGACGGACGGACGGACGGACGGACGAACAGACCCTAATAAATAGGTAACTTATGTGATGTTAAAAACAAATTTAAGATTGATATGGTTAACATGACAATGGTTAGTAGACATGATTGCAAGTTGATATTCAGTGTATATGATTTAACTGGTTTGGAATAGAAATGAAACATGATTTATATTGGTACAGATGTTTATAATTTCACTGTTAGAAGATCAAAATACGTCCAGAGAAGAAGAGTACACACTTGAGTGTAAAGTTGCTGTTTGTGTAGCGAACTGTGATGATTTGCTGTTTGCAGACCGAATTAAAAGAGACTTCAAATTAAATGTGTAGTTTCATTCTGTACCACGCTACATTCAGATGTGATGTCCGCACTTTGGCAGATTGGAAACTGTCCTGAACACTACCCACTTTCTAATGAAGAGACTGTTTTTAAAATGATCTTGTTGTGCTTTCCAAATTCATATGCTGTAAACGTTGCTTCTCTAAGATAATTGCTTATGTCTTTCCTCCTAGCAATAGTGTTATTGGGTCCAAAGCAGTAAACTGACAAAGCATTTGTTTATGCAGAGGTCCGTGCACTTGCCGATGATGAGTTAATCAAGTGTATCTGATAAGAAGCTCGGGCTGCTACTGACCGTTTGTGGAAGCTGTAGGCATGGGCGTGGTTTTTCACACACCGCGTCAAACCTTCTGTTCAGGATGGTGTCACGTGTTCTTGTTTGTTTGAAGTTGTATGTGCCAAACCGTTAAACCAGGCAAGGAATAAAGGTTTTCTTGGCGTGATCCAAATCTCCTCAAACTTTTCACCTGTTTTTACAGAAGTCGTCTTGAAACTCAACTATCTGTTATTTTTTCCACAACAGAGCCACTTACAGAGTTGTCAGTGGCACATTTCAACAAGGTGACAACAGAAAGCAGGCACTTCAGTAAATATTGCCTTTAACTTTGTTTTCTGAGTGCTTTTTCGAAGACAAGTACAGAAATCAAATATTAACAAGGTTCGCTGTGGTTTATCTTAGGGTGAAAGCATGAATAATTCAGTACGAGCGCAGAGTCGCTCTTTTTATCATGTGGTGGACTTTGAAATAGGTCAACAGCACAAGAAAAATAAACGTTTTTTCACATCTTGACAGTTTTGGGAGAAACAAGTAAGAGGAACACCAGCAGAGAGAGATGAAGACACCCAGGGAAACAAAAGGTTGGACAACAGGAGAGTTAAACAGGAACACCAGGAGACAAAAAGGCCTGCCCAAAACAAACAGACAAACAAACAAAAAAAACACATACATAAACATATGCTAGTGGCAGCAGGTGGTTGAGTAGAGTCAGGAGTGTATAACTGAACCTGAGTTAGTTAGGTCTAAAATTTTGGGTTTTAAATGAGGACTTCTGCTGACATTTATTAAAGTGGGCAGGCTTCTGTGGGATGTATTTATGTGGGAAATAAACACGGTGTATCACCACCTCCAAGGTGACTGACTCCATTCCAGGACTTGGGCTAACTGTGTCATGAGTTGAGGATTGTGAAAAGGACAACTTCCTGGTATGTTACGACGTGTTGCGACTCCAGTTCACATGTTTCTGTTGTTCCTACTCTCCGTGTGCATGTGTGATTGCGGTGGAGTTGCTGAGCGTGAGCTGGGACAGGCGGCAGGTGTGATTGGCTAGTCCTGGTGGAGTTTCTCCTCAGATTGGATATACAGCCTCTTTAAATCAGAAGACTTTCAGCATCAGCCCCTCGTCCCCCTGCTACCCCCAAACACCCACTGTGCCAGGCTATATTTTAATCAGACAGATATACTGAGTGAACTGTACAGTCTTAGATGAGTTGTGTACCCATGTTGTTGGATAAATCTTCAAAGATGTTGGCATAAAATGTCACAGACAAAAGATTCACTCGCTAACCACTTTATTAGGGAACACCTGGTATACCAAAGAAAGCAATGAGGACACATTCACTCCCCACCTTATTCGGTACACCAGGTGTGACCAAAGTGGCCATTGAATGTATACTGTCCTCAACGTTGTTAGAGATTAAATCTCCTAGACGTAGAGACAAAATTGATGGTTTTATTTCACCCCATAAAATACTCTTTAATACTGGTGTCTCGGACCCCAGTCCTTGAGGGCCGCAGTCATGCATGTTTCAGATGTTTCCCTGCTTCAGCACACCGTGATACAAGGAGCTGTGCAGGGGGTGATGTCCAGACCTTGATGACAAGCTGGTGACGGACGTTAATTTGCATCAGATGTGTTGATGCAAGGAGACATCTAAAACGTGCAGGACTGCAGCCCTCGAGGACTGGAGTCTGAGACCCCTGCTAATTTCATTCATATTAGAAGAAGAAATGGCAAAGTTAACCATTATCCAAAATGTGATATGATTCATATTCAATTCAATTCAATATTATTTATATAGCGTCTATTACAACAGAAGTTGTCTCTAGGCGCTTTCCAGAGACCCAGAACTACAATTATTACATAAACATAACATAAATAATGGTAGGTAAAAAACTCCCCTAGTGGGAGAAAAAATCTAAGCCAAACAGTGGCAAGGAAAAAGAAACCTTGAGCAGGACCTGGCTCACAAGGGAGGGCCATTACTTCTTAGATAAGCAGATGTTGTGATGGGTTTCTGTGCTCATTTTCAAAGCTTCTGAATCAATCAGATGATAAATGCTGCTTCCACCTGCCTACGTGGATGTCTGCTGTGTGCTGCTGACGCCCCCCCCCTCTGATCATCCCGCTGCTGCTTCCACATGACTGCTGTGTGCTGCTGACGACCTCGACTCCCCCAGTCTGGCCTTCGCCAGGAGGGCCCCCCCTTATGAGCCTGGTCCTGCTCAAGGTTTCTTCCCTCCTAAAGGGGAGTTTTTCCTTGCCACTGTTTGGGCTTTTCTCCCACTATGGGAGTTTTTACCTGTTATTGTTTATGTAATAATTGCTCGGGGGTTTATGTTTATGTTTATGTTGATGTTTATGTTCTGGATCTCTGGAAAGCGTCTAGAGACAACATCTGTTGTATTAGACGCTATATAAATAAAATAAAATTGAATTGAATTAAAATTATCTGCAAAGTAACAAGAATAATCTTAAGAAAAATACCCACAGAACCCATGTGTCACCGGGTAATAAAACGTCAAATATGTGCTTGTGAACAACTTCATTCACACTCAACAGCCAGGTTATCAGTTGCACCAGGTACACCTAATAAAGTGAGTGGGTTATAGAAACTACAGGTAAAAATAAGATTTATACACGCATATTATTAAAATTGAGGTCTGATGTAGCTTTTGCGGCAGAATGTCTTGGACAGCAGTTGCTTTTTGGTTATTATCTTCTTGCTACCCTCCGTCCATCTGTCACTCAGCGGTCTCTCACTTCTGACTCAAAGTCCAGAGTCTGACTGAATGACAGGAACTGCGGCTGTCGAGTAATGGCCGCAAAGAAAACCATTCTAATAAACTGGAAACAAGTCTAATATATTTATTAATCCAGTGGTTCTCAACTCCGGTCCTCGTGGGCCCCTGTCCTGCGTGTTTTTGTTTCCCTGCACCAACACACCTGATTCTAATTAATGGTCCTCATAAGCTTGTCACAAAGGTCTGCACAACTTTGTTGATGACACAGGTACTTGTATCATGGTGTGCGGGGGGCTCTGACAGCGGCGGGGGCCCACTCCTGGGGGTGCGGCATGGCCCTGACCGGGTTTGGTGGATGGGGCCCCCCTGCCCAAGAGTGGTCTGTGGGGAACGTGGGTGCCTATCTGGGCCAGTACCAATGGCCTTACCTCCTGGCTTTTTGCTCTTCTCCTCCTCTTACTCCCCTACATGACTCACACACACAATCACTGGGGATGCTGTCTTACATACCCCGGGACTGCCTGCTCCTCAGTTTTTAATAACATATTAGACATATTAGATTGTGAACGTGCCCCAAAAGTCACCAAATTTTGCACGCCAGCCAGGCCTTGCGATAAATTTGATATTTCATGGTTTGCATTAATGGCCGTGGCCTAATGGCTAAACAGCGCCCTCTAGAAAACTTTGTGCCTCAATCCCCACAATACGGTTTGACGTACATGCACGAAAATCGGTACACACCTGTATCATGTCACAACTTAAAGAAAAGTCTCTTGGCGCCATGGCCGAACAAGAACAGGAAGTAGGCCATTTTGAATGAATCGTGTATTTTGGCGAAATTTATGCCATTCCTTCGGCAGTTAATGCGGCCCGAACCGTAATGTGCACCCAGGTGTGTTATACATGAAAATGTGCGGCTCCATCCTGCTTTACTTTTCTCAGTCAAAAGCGTTACCGTGGCGACAATAGATGCCAAAAAGCGCGTCCCCCCTTCATCTGATTGGTCCATATTTGATAGTTCCTACTTTCTGCCATAACTTTTGAATGGTTTCCCATAGAGTCGTTGGTGGTGTCATCTGACTCGGCTATGACTCTTTCTCCTTAATTGGTGCAAATTAGCCCCACCCCTTCTTCTGATTGGTCGATATGTGATAGTTCCGATTTTCTGCAATAACTTTTGAATGCTTTGACATAAACACTCGTGGGTGGTGTCATCGGACATGGTTTTGGGTCCTTTAACATAATTGCTGCAAATTAGCCCCGCCCCTTCATCTGATTGGTCGATATCTTATAGTTCCTACTTTCTGCCATAACTTTCGAATGGTTTGATATAGAGAGTCATAGCTGGTATCATCTGCTAAATGTCCAGGCCTGAAGACATCTACATGCAAGTCATACAAGCGCTTCCACTGCAGCACGCCTGAACGTGCACAAGGGTGCGAGGGCCCGTTCATCGCTGCTTGCAGCCTTAATTTATTCTTGTAACTCATTTTGAATATATATTCATAATTATGTCTGAAATTTGGGTTAATGTGTAGCGTTAGAGGTTTCATTCCTGTTGTTATGAGGATATTGTCCAAAGTTGCTCTCCACCTACCGGTCCTCATTCGAATTCTGACCTCACACACCCTTGAGTATCCTTGACATGGTGAGGATCTCACGAGTCATTCCCACTGATAAACCCAATTATCAAATCATCCACTCAGATAAGATAGAGATCTGCGACAGATGCCGTCGCTGGTAATTACAGCAGAATTGATTGCGGAGGCAGGTCGGAATGGCAGCACTGAACGTTCTGTCCTTCATTTGTTTCAGGTACCTTCACTGTAGCTGGAAAAACACATCAAAGGTTATTGTGCATGTGACTGAAACGGCTTATGACACTTCTGCTAAGTAACCAATATTTCCGTATTGTGCCTTCATACAGTTATAATTATAACGGAGGAACCACTCTTGGTGACGTGCGCACGGACACGACAACAAATAATACAGGACATTATGAAACATTTCATAAAAACAACAGCAATTTATGCAGGACTGTTATTTCCGTTGAGATTGGACCAAAACACAGATTTTCCGTCTTCATTAAAAAAGAAAACTTCGTGCCTCAAGCCCCACAATACGGTTTGACGTACATGCACGAAAATCGGTACACACCTGTATCATGTCGCAACTTAAAGAAAAGTCTCTTGGCGCCATGGCCAAAACCGAACAGGAAGTCGTCAATTTTCAATTAATCATATAATTTAGCTGCAATTTATGCCATTTCTTTGGCCGCTTCTTCGCCCGAACCGTAACGTGCACCCAGGTGTATTATACATCAAAATGTGCGTTTCGATCCTGCGACGACGAGCATAACTTTTCTCACCAAAAAGCGCGCCCCCCTTCATCTGATTGGTCCATATTTGATAGTTCATACTTTCTGCTATAACTTTTGAATGGTTTGACATAAAGACTTGTGGGTGGTTTCATCTGACTCTGTTTTGAGTCCTTGAACATAATTGGTGCAAATTAGCCCCTCCCCTTCTTCTGATTCGTCGATATTTGATAGTCCCTATTTTCTGCCATAACTTGGTTTGACATATAGAGTCGTGGGTGGTGTCATCTGACACAAGAAATCATATCTTCAATGACCTTTTAAATTGCACTGGCAAAAGCTACAGGTTAGTAATTGTCTGAACTACCAACTTTTACTACTTTGTCCTTAATCACAGTAACTGAAACAAATGACATAATTGACTGTGGAAGAAAACCATATACAAGAAAGGCTGTGAAACAAATAGCCAGAAGAGGTGATGACTTCATACTGGATAATATAAGATGTATAAGATGAGGAGATGCATTCCTTACCAGTTTTTTGTTATTAGATGGATTTTTAATAGCTTGGTCCACCTGATGTGATTTAATTGCGTATACACAACCAACATAACCTTCCGTGTGAAGTATAATGCGATACATCAGTCCACACTAAGTCTGATTACATTTATCAGTGAATCCAGGCTCTTTTTCCATAGCATGACCACACTTCCTTCTGTTTTACCCTGTTTAAATACCCCCACTGAGGTCAGTGGTAGACTCTCCAGCACCATGGAAGTTATCACTGATGAAATGTAGTCCTTTGAGATCCTGCTTAGTAAGGAAAGTCCCTCTTAAAAAGAATTACACAATACTCCAAATGATCAACAACAAAGCATCAAGCTTTATCCACCGCACTCTGGCCAAAGCGCAGGCTACGGCAGTTGTAGGAGTTTTATCCATATATCCATATTCTGTTATTCCTTTTTTTTGGTGGGGGGTGGGGGGGGTGACATCCACTGCCAATCCAGGAAGCAGGAACACACGGAGGCACACGTCAAGCAATGAAAATCTGCAACAAAAACCACAAACAAAACACAAAACCAACAAAACCAATACGGAGCCCACCAAAACACAAGCAGCAATCAACCCAAATCACAGTCTGAGCTAAGCTACCGCTAACCCCAAAAACTACAGAGCGAGCATGCAGGTGAACAAGCCAGTATGTATGTCTATGTATGTGTGTGTGCGTGTATGTATATGATCATGCGTGTGTGTGTGTGTGTGTGTGTGTGTGTGTGTGTGTGAGTATGTGTGCGTGTCTTTGTGCCTATGTGTGTAGTGTATGTGTGTGTGTGTATGTATATGTTTGTGTGGCTGTGTATGTGTATGTATACGTGTGTGACTGAGTGGCTATATATGTGTGAATGTGTGTGTGTGTGTATGAGTGTGTATATGTATGTGTGGCTAAATGTAACTGTGTGTGTGTATGCATATGTGTGGCTATGTGTGTGTGTGTGTGTGTGTGTGTGTGTGTGTGTGTATGTGTGCATGCATGAATTTATGAATATGTATACGTGTACGTGAGTGTGTATATGTCTGTGTGTGTGTGTGTGTGTGTATGTGTGTGTAATAAACCAAACAAAGCTCCACCTGAAGTGTGTCTATAGTGGGGGAGGGGGGGGCAATCCCCCGGCGGCGGCCGAGGGGGCCCGCGGGCGGGGCCCCCACGACACGGGAAGAAGCAGCCAGGGATCCCGCGGCGGCGGACCGCGACCCAGACAATCCGGGCCGGACATGCGGCCAGGAGGCCCTCACCGTCCAGGCCAACGACCCCCACCTGGCGAGGGGCCAGCCTGCCCGGAGAGACAGAGCCGCCCCGGCTGCCGACGCGGGCAGGTGCACCCACCCCCACGAAAGTGGCCCTCCAAGACCAGAGGGGCGCCCCGCCGCGGAGGCAGCGGGGGGGACCGGAGACGGGCCCGGAGAGAGGGAACTCCCCAACAGGGCGACTTCCGCGCGGGCCCGACAACGGAGGGCTCCAGACCCAGGCATCCCATTCATTCATCCATTCACCTACATATTCTGTTATTCCTGACAGCTCTTGTCATTGGTGTACGTCCTCATTGCTACATTAGGAGGAGCAGGATTTGTGTCGGTGTTCCAAACATACATTTTGGTAACACTATTTACTCAAAATTATTATTTGACATATCACATGAACAATATGGTACTTTGCTATTTTTTCAATATTAGGAACAGAAATGAAAGGTAATTGAATTTCTCTCATAGTTTGAAATTTGTCATTATTCTTTAAAATCGACTTTTTCTGCCAGCAACTACAAATTCAGTTGAATAAATAAATAAAGTTTTCTTGAATTTGTATCCCTGATGTAGTTATAAAAAGGGATTGAACATAATTCAGCAATTTCATTAGAATAACTACACATGGTCTGAATTATGTATAAAACTAAACAACAGGTATCATTTATGGAGAGGGGATACAAACTCTGCTACAGTGAATCCACCAGAAACCAACAGCTTCTAAGCATTTTTTTTTTCCAAGACTCTAAAGCTGGGAACACTTGGCTTAAGGTCACAGGAGTCTGAAATCATACGAGCATAAAGTCATGATCAAAAGTCTTCACTGAAAACGAAACACCTCCAAGGTCTGTTTGGGTCAGTCGCCCACCATGACCCAGTTTTGTAGTGGCTCATCATGATTCATTAAAGTCCTGAGGGTGACCTCCAAGTATCAAGATATTCCTTGGATTTTACTTCCTATGATGAATCATCAGCCATACAACAGTAATGAGGGTATAGACCAGGGGCCTCATGTTTAAAACGTGCGGCGCACAAAAAACGTGCGTACGCCACTTTCTACGCTTATGGTCACATGATTGAAAATTGATTTGAACGTAGCAAGTTGCAGTCTTTCACGCACACATCATGTCTGGCATATGCACTTTTCTGTGCTTTTGTCCGTTGGCGACACTCGTTGGTGATGCAGTGAAGTGCAAAATATGAGGAATCTAGACGTCAACAATAAGTTCACGACCACATGAAGGACACGACAGTCCCCACATCACCAGATAAATTACACAAGAGTGGAACTGCAACAATCTCACAATCAACCACATGATCTGAACAAACAACTAAAGGCAGGAGCTCAACGATGGAACCAGCAAATCCCAATCGCAGCCTTGGCTCCGTTAGAGGAACCTGCTGATGCAGGATCAGTAGCGAGTAGCGAGGTCACCAAGAGGATCCTTCTACTGTAGATCGCTGCACAGCTGCTCTGGTTCGGACCAACATGATGCTTTCATCGAGAGCTGCTACAGGTCGGACATCTCTCAGTCGCCATGACGACCGTATGGGAGGAGTACTGGAGATTAAAGCCAGATCCTAAAACATCCCATAACTGTGTCTGGACAGAAAAACATTAAAATACATTTTGCAGCGAAAAACCGGTTCTGTAAAGTTGTCTTTTAAAATAAAACTAAAATGTCACGGAAAGGTTGGTTGGTACGAACTGATGTGTCAGAAATGAATGAATTAAGTTTTTATTGAATGTTTAGGCAACTTTCAGAGTCTAATATCGAGTTGGCTGCAGCTGCTGCAGGACTCCAGAAAGTGTTTCTCCGGGACTTAGACCCGTCTCTCCTCCCGGTGATGGACCGGGACCGAGACCGGTCTCTCCTCCTGCGGATGCAACACTCCGAGTTACAGCAACTTTGCTTTTTATTTCTCACGTTTGCACCTCGATAATCCCGTTGGCACAAGTTGTCTTTATTTCTGCAGCAGAGGAATCGGATCGTGATGCTTCATGTTTTAAATATAAGTTTATATTGTTGATATTGTTATACTTATGAGAGAGGTGATCGCGGACATCCACAATGTGTAAGACTCAATAAACGTGTACATTGGTCTTAATCCGTTAGTAGATAATACGCGTGACAATAAAGCGGAACGAGGAGCCGTTTTTCATCCCACCAATTTAAGTTCTGGTGTCAGTTCTTAAAGTACAAACAAGAAAAGCAGAGTGTAATGATGCACTGACGCTGCCCATAAACATTCACAAACCTTTACGATCATAATAAAACCAAAACTCTTCACGGAACGCAACGCAAAGCAAAGAACAACAATACCCATAATGCAGTGCACCTTAAATCGGAAGAAATGCCCCCAAATACATTATTTTTTCCAGGCCTCAACATTTGACAGGACTGTCTCCATCTCACAGCCGATGTTTTTTTAATTTGTTCTACTTGTTGCAAGTTCCTTGTTAAGATGAGCGGTTTTTAATGGATAATTATCTTCATTATCATATTCAAATATATCTACTTGAGGGAGGAGACAGGGCGGAGTTTTGTGCTCCCGCTTGTGCGCTCAAATCCACGCTGATTGTGATGTTCAAAGCACAGTTTTGAACATCTGAATTTTTTTTTGCGTATGTAAAAGTTCCACGCACGGATTCACGTTGAAATCCACGCACGTTTCGAACATGAGGCCCCAGGGGTGAGCAATCCTAGTCCTTGAGGGCCTGTGTCCTGCATGTTTTAGATGTTTCATTGCTTTAACACACCTGATTCTAATGGTGCTTTTCCACTAGTACCTACTCAGCCCGACTCGACTCGCCTTGGCGCCTTTCCACTAGGGGTAAAGGCGTGCCGAGTAGATAATTTTTCTGTTGCTACTCTGCCGAGGTTCTAAGCAGCTGAGTCAGGGTGTATCTGACGTCATCACACTCCAGGGCACCGATTGGTCGGGGGGTTGGGAGTCAGACATCTGAGTCAGGATGTGACATCAGTGAAAGAGCGACTCTGACGGCGGCTTCTTGTTCATTTCATTCGACAGGCAATGGCAGCGCAAAAGTCTGTTTGGTGATCCAACTCTGAGGCGCAGATGTTCATAAACCTCGTGGCTGAGGAGAGAATTAAAATGTGCTGCCGTTAAGACCATATCTTGTTCAGGGATGAGCAATGCATTTATCAACCAGACAATGCAAAACCACATTCTGCACACATTACAAAGACATGAACGAACAAGAAGAAGGTACAGATACTGGACTAGTCCACCTGCAGTCCGGATCCGTCTTCTGTATGTGTGGTACACTCAAAAATATGTGATGACTTTATGTTTATTTTTGATGATATTTAATTTTACATTTGTAAGGAGACAAAGTATTAGTCCGTGAGAAAATAGAGCGGAACCCAGTGTGCCTCGGTGCGTGTGTGTGCCCAGATCGCGGAGGTGTGGGACGCCTCCCCCCCCTCCCCTCAGAGAAATCTAAACGTGTGGTTCATGTCTTAATTTCTCCGGACATTTAATTTGTTTTTCAGGTCAGTATATGGTGAAATTGGCAAAACAAGTGCCTCTTAAAGCTAAATTTAATGTAGCGTGAGTGTGATGAGTTTTGGTGGCATAATTAAGTGTTTTATACGGAGTTTAAAAGAGCGCGAGTGTAGGGCTGTGCATGACGTCACCACTAGAAAAAAATGTTGCGCTGTGTGAGAAGCGCCACATAAGTGTGTATATTGTTTTGTGATTTTTTGGTTGCTAGGGCCCTGAACACCTGACAGATCTTTGGTTTAGTGTTATTTCAGTTTGTAAGATGTTTATAAGACCCGTAGATGTTCTCATTTGATGAGAAATTGGTTAAAGATTAAACAGTAACTTCTCAGCCTGGTGAAATTGGATCAAGAGAGAGGTTGATACTGTATTTTGAGTTCATAAGCATTCCCTATGTGATGTGTTAAGTGTTTTGGGATGAGAACAGTCATCTATCAGTCATTTAAATGACAAAAGAGTAGTTTAAAGCGCAAGCCTGTTAATGTACTGTACATTACCCAGTGAGTTTATTGAACACAAAGGAGGTAATTTATGTTACATATTTTATTTTATTCACACTATGTGATGGTCACTATTTAACAGTCCATAAGCTAAAATGAGGATCTTAAACAAGTAATGTTCATTTGATTTAAAGTGTTTTGGGGATTGACAACATTTGTGAAAGAGAGTTAGAGAGCAAGAGAAACCATATTAATGCACATTTAAAGAAAACAATGGACATTGAAACAAAGAGACACTGTTGCATAGGGAAAGTTCAGAAATTAATATTTAATATTGTTGACTAAGTTTAAATAAATGCAAGAGAGAGAAATCTTGGGAAGAAAACGTGTGGTTCATGTCTTAATTTCTCCGGACATTTGATCTGTTGTTCAGGGAGCTGGAAGACACCGAACCCAAAAATCATTTGATAGCGTGGTATCTCTAGTCTTGAGACCCGTAACATATGTGTATGAGTATGTGGATTATTTTGAGACCAAAATAGCAGTAACAACGACTCCGTACCGCTGCACACACGTCTTTGTAGGGAATTTAAGACAAAAACAAACTAAACTGTTTATGGCTTAGTAACTTTTATACCATTTAAGTGTTGAACAAGTGTTTTTTGTAATGCGTGTCAAGCCTGAAATGCAAAAATGTTGTGTCAACAAGTTAAATATAGTTTAACATGAAATACCATATGGTCTGCAAACAAAAGTAAGTAAATGCCCACGCTGTTCATTTATTTGAATGTTTCATGTCCTCCCAACTTTTTCTGTTTTGTGATTGTAGCTTCAGACTTGATATAAGCCAGTAAAGACAGAAATTAGAAATGTGTTATCAGTCCGCTGTTGTGCCACACAGTTCACAGCTAGTTCACTTATCATAGTTATTAATGATTGTTGAAAGACCATCCTTAATAATTAATAAAGTAGATTATTTATCAAATTGAATTATCAAAATGACTTAATCAAAATGGGGCACCACCTGATGTAAGCAGGAAAATGATAACTAAACAGCAAAAATCAGTCTCAAGGTACATTATTCTACAGAATAATAGTGAAGGAAGGAGAGTCCGAGCACAGGCCTTTTCACCCAGCGGTTGTGACAAATATGTGTGAAACAAGCACAAACAACTTCTCTCATTCAATTTAATCAGAATTTATTTACACAAGTGTCAAAAAGATGGTAAAACAACACTTTGGATAAATTCTGATGGCTAAACTACACAAAAACAACAACTAACTAACATAAACGCAAAACCGATCATCCGCGTGTGTGTGGGTGTCAGTGTTTGTGTGTGTCAGTATGTGTGTGTGTGTGTGTGTGTGTGTGTCACGTGACTCAAAATGGCTTGGGGGTTTTATGACCGAGGTAAGAGTGTGTGTGTGAGTGTGGGGGGCGGCTCTCACTCTCCCCCGTTATCCGTGCTGGGGATGAGGGGACAGCAGCTTGGCACAGCGGCTGGCCTCCTTCAGCTCCAGGCGTTCACGTCGAGGCATGCAGGGTCCCTGGTTCGGCTTTCTGGGGCTCAGAACCTCGTGGGTTACTCGCTGCAGCGCTGCAAAACTGACACTTCTTCGCTCAACGATCCTGGAGGGGAGGCCAGTCGTGGCTAGTCGCTCACATACCCCTTTTACACCAAGCTGGTTCCAGGGCTGGTTCTGGGCTAGAGCCAGACTTAGCACCAGTTCTTTGGTTTTACACAGCCTAAGCACCAGCTCCTGACTCAAAACTGGTGCTACGCCAGCCCCTTTGAGCTGCTGGGCCAGCTCAAAGAACCAGTTACGTCGGGGGCTGTGGGCGGGGCTGGGGACGGTGTTACTGAACAACCAGAGCAGAGTAAACCCGGAAGAGCGCCGTTTTTAAACAACGTAGCGTTGAAGACGGTGGTTAAGTTAGTAGACTCTTTTATTATTACATCCATTTATTTAATAATGGATGTAAAACAGAAGCAGCAGTGCTCTACGGTACAATCCACCAACAGTAACGTCTGCGGGCTCCGTGCCCGCCGATGCATCGGCAGCCTCGTCCGAGCCCGCGTGGAAGCGTTCCAGCCCCGCGACGCTTGGACGAGAGGCTCCATCGGCGGGCTCCGTGCCCGCCAATGGAGCCTCCCAGCCCGCCGTTCTGGTCCGCGTTACACCAACGCAGAGCCTACGGCGTATGTTACGTATGAGGAGAGGAGAGGAAAGGAGAGGAGCTGCTGTGCCCCGCGGCTGCGCAGAGCCTACGGCGTAGGTTACGCGGCGACGGGCGCCGTACGCCGTACCCTACGCCGTAGGCCCTACGTCGATTTAACGCGGAACCATAAATCAGCTCCGGAGCCGGCAGGCAGGCAGAAATTCCGAAATTTTCAGATCAAATTTCTTAACAGGCGTTATTTGGATAAACTGAGCCCAGGTTGGGGATCTTAAAGGTTACTTTACCTTTTTAAAATATTAAAACTTAATAAAGTGGCATATTAACAGCGCTACAGCTGAAATTAAAACAGCTTTTGGCTCTCAGCTTCCTGATCAGGGTGGGGATGAAAACGAGGGGGAGTGGTGACGTGATGACGTGGCTCTCTGGCCAGCTGCTGGCCAACACCAGCTGTGTAAAAGCAAACAGTTCTTACTTAGAACCAACCGCGAACCGGCTCTAGCTCCAGCACTAGCACCAGCCCTGGAACCAGCTTGGTGTAAAAGGGGTAACAGAGAACCTCTCGGCAGGGCCGAGGTCCTGTAGGAGAGAGCAAAAAGAGAAGAGAGAGCGAGAGAGAGGGGGCCTTCCCCTTTATAGCTGCGCCCAGGAAGTCGATGCAGCCCTTCCTGCAGTTTGGGGTCAGTGTCCAATCAGAGCGTTGTTCCTTATCACTGCAGGGCCTTAGATGCAAATTCTGCTTAAGCTTCGAGTCCATGGGGGTTTTCCTTTGTTCCAAACCATGTGGTCAGGTGTCGTAAACTCGAGGCTGGTCTCAGAACAAGGCCTTAAGTTGGGCCTGAAAGCTCATCCAAAGCCTGACTGTTCACATAATACATTCACATGAGTTCATAACCACATGAATTCATAATCACATGAGTTCCTCATCACCGGAACTGGGACTGTGGCCCAATTCCGCTTTAAAATCCTTCACTGTAGTTGGAATTTAAACACAAATGGCTCCAGGTTAAACATTTTCTCCTTTTGCAAAGTGGTGGAATACCTTTCCAACATTTCTGATTATGCCTCTTCTTCTCTTTTTAAGTATCTTTTCTTGCAACGAGAGAGAGTCATTTCCCAGTTTGACCCAGTTAAACCATTTCACCAGCTTTATTCATTTACCTTCAAAGAAAAGCATCTCTTTAACCCATTTATCATCGACTTGCTCACCACCACTACTGAGAAATCCCCTCTTGCTTTTCTAACTGTGCCACTTATTGCTTTCCCAGGCTCTGTTCACAACAGATACATCACAAAGACAAATCTGCATGTCGGCCGAGGTCACTGCTGCATACAATGAGACAGGATTTCAAACCTGTCTCATTGTATTAATAATCTGTGAACAGCTTCCTCAATGGTGCGTTCTTTGATGTGGTTGATCCCGTTGCAGGTGAAAGAGAAAGTATTCCTTTGAGTTAAACTCTGTTGTTGCGTACTACTGCATCCTGATGTTTTATGAATACAGTTTGAGGCTGAAGCCTGTGTTTATCACCAGTAGCACATTTAAAAAGCGAGCTTGTATTCCGAAAAGTGATGATAATTACAGTAAGTGCCTCCCTCACAGTGAAGTAGAGTAAAAGGAAACCAGAGGAGAAAAGCTTCGGAAGTGTAACGATTTGAGGTGACAAATGGTCGATAAACAAATAGGTGTTCTGCTGCTGTTTGGTGGCATCTGTTAATGGAGGACACTGATATTCAGTTCAGGTGAAAAAGGTTGTCGAGTTACTATTCTAAAAGTGTCCAGTGGTGGCTCAAGGAAAATATATTTGATGCACTGAAAAATAAAGGAAAAAAGGTCATTCAGCTGCTGCAGGACGGATGAGACAGAGCATAACCTTCTGCACAAACAGAGCTCTGCAGAGAAAATAAAAAACCTGCAGCACACCAAACAAATTCCAAGGAACATATCTGTGAGGCAACACCACAACCACTGTCTTATGAAATGTGCTGGTTGTAAAGAAAGAAAAAACTAATATTTCACTTTGTGATGAACTATTGTCATCAAGTTATCCTAAAAATCTGTGCAGCTTCTCTACTTGAAAGAAATCAAGGCATCTACTGAGAGTTATTAAAAGTATTTCACTCAATGACCAAGCCATTTTAATAATTTGTCTTCTTTTTGTAGATATATATATATATGGTTTGGATGAACATTGATTTCATTAGGTGACAAACTTTGAAAGATAGAATTATTTAGGACAACTTATTGGGAAATGTATAATCAGATACACCAGTAATAGTCCCAAATCGTATCAATGTGACCTTGATATTTGTTGATAAATGCTGTTGACTTTTGCCTCTTAGTCTTGATCATGATAAGCTCTTTTTCTGTTTTCTGCTGTTCACTGACACTTCTGATCTCCATTTTTTTTGTAATCTGTCACTCTTCTCCTTTTTGTGGTATTCCTCCTCTGATGCCAGGTCATGTAACTCCTAGAGTAAGTGTTCAGAAACAGTTGGGCAGATCTTGTTTTTGCCGTCTTGCCACCAAGCCCATTATCTGTTTGTACATTTTCAAGTATAATAAATCCTGGACCTTTGTCTCATGTGCCGTCTCATTCCTTGCTTCTCAGTCAATTCCATGTCTAACTTTTTTGAAACACTCCACAATCTTTAAGCTTGTTGCATCCTGCAACTTCACTAATTATTGATACGTCTCATCATTGCATCAACCTCCGACTGGGTCAGATTCGGTTTTGCTGTCACAAAATCAAATCATTCCGACTTGGAATCTAGTTCAGATGTTTGCTTCTTGTGCTGTTTCTCCAGCTCCTGTGGTTTCCCTCTCTTTGGGATGATTCTACAACGCAGTCTCCATGGTGGCAGCCTGGTGCAGCAGTTGTAGTCATGTACAACCCGGGTTTGTAAAACCCGTCAAACCCGTCCTTTGTATCTTCTTTGTTAAAACACTGTTGATTTTTTTTTAAACATTGTATTTCTATGATGGCTTTTCATGCTGCTTAAGGGATTTCTGCTGATAGTTCCAACACCTTTCATCATCCTTTATGATGAGCGACCGTGACAGAGGGAAAGCCGCTCCACATATGTAGGTGACTGATTGGGTTTTCTAGAGCCCAACTAACGCAACCAAAAAATTATCCTGATCCAGACAGCTGAAGAGGAGATATTGATAAAAGGGGGTCGTCAACAAAAACCCTCCTGGGGCCTCGCTTAAGTGTTTTTACTGAGATATTGCTGCAGGGACAGATTCTGGAGCCTCACCCAGAAACAGGGTTATGTCCAAACTCTGTACTCTTTAAAGGTTTCAGTTTCAGATAACCCACAGAAAGGTGGTCAAGTCAAGCCTATTTGAGAAACTGAGGTTACTTATACTTGGAGTTTGTTTTTTTTTTTTTACATTTCTGCTGGTTCTGACCCTGGCCTGCTGTTCCTGGATCTGTCCTCTGCCTCACACTAATGGCACCTCTGGCTCCTAGACCTATGTTCCTTGCTTAGTCTTAAACTGGACTATGTTCTCCTCCTGAACTACCAGCCCCTCCTGGGGCCTCATGTACCGTGCGGGGCACAAAAAATGTGCAAACGCCATTTTCCACACACACATTGTGGATTTGTCTGTACCACCACGAAAATTTCCAACCTGGCGTGAAAATGTGTATACCGCCACGCACCTTTTGTCAGTTGACATTGCCAACCAATAAAGTTGTGACACGCCCTTTTATTCACCAGAATATATCCCGCTAGATCTCTTGAAGATGGATTTCAAAAAGAAATCTTCATGTTTGAACACTAATGGCCCAAGAAGAAAACCACGTCTGACTTAATATCCTGCCTTTAAGTGACCTAAATTCAAAGTAAACTGATAAGTTTTCTCTGTTTGTGTCTCGTGAAGATATGAACACACATCAATGATGGTTGTGAGGAACACAGACGTCCATCAGATGAGATGAGATGAAGAAAACAGTGTTGATCAGATTAATTAAGAACAAGTCACAAGAGATGAGTTATAAAATGACACGGTCAGACAATTAGATGAATTTCCTATAAATGACGGTGTGAAGTCACCTGCTATTAAGCAACTGTGGAAGCTTTGGCACAATTAGAAAACATTAAAGAGCAGGTTTTCGGGGACCACGCTGACCTGCTGGTCCAGAATGAAGACTGGATCATCAGCGGATTTAGGTTACGAAGAAGATCTGTCTATATTGCTGCTCCGAACTGTTCCCAGCGACGCTCCGGTTCCGTCTCCGACCAACAACATGAGACTTTCAGCAGCTAACAGGTTGGACATCTCTCAGTTGCCAGCTCATGGTCGATGTTTTTTTTTTTGTTTTGTTTGTTTTGATTCGGGCGTACACACAGTTTTGAACATCAGAATTTCTTTTTGCATTGGCAAGTAAGGATTCACAATGAAATCCACGCACTCTTTGTACATGAGGCCCCTGGTCTCTGAACCATTTCCCAGCCCTGCACAGTCATCATCATGCCTCTCCTGTTCATGACTGATAATTTATATACCACTCCCTACGCTTGTTCAGCTGTCATTTTAAGCCCACTCCGTCCAACCCTGAACACAACACGTAACACTTTATGAACATGAGCAGGTTATGCTCCACAAACCCCGACTTCCTGTCTCCTCCCCTTCATAAAGCTAGAACAAGTTTAATTTCATCCGGCGATTCATCCTGTAACACACATTTTGGATTAAACTGAACAATGACGTGTTCCTTTAATGATGAAAGATGCTCCGCAGATTAATTAATAACCTATAGACACAAACTTATCTGCTCTGGCATCAAATATCACCCATCGTATGCCCTTCCGTCACACAAAATAGGCTCCTTCAGATTATTTATTTGCTCATGTTTTTCTTCCTAACAGGGATGCTGAACATATTCTGTTGGGGATCGGAAAAAATGTGGCCATGGAACTCACGGCTCATGGCTTTTCTTTATTGCATTTCGTTCCTAGCCTTGTGGCTATATCCTGGCCACAAACCCAGAAAGAGCCATCAGCAAAGAATTTCACAGTATCTCATGTTTAATCAATTATTTGATATTGATTAACAGTGTTTTTAATATCATCCTGCTCTCACCTCTGTGAGTATGTAGGATTCTCAGTGGGACTGGATGTTTTTATGACACCTACATTATCATCAAGGCTTCTTGACCCCCCTTGCTTCTTGTGCTGTTTTTCCAGCTTGTCTTTTTCCACCATTTCGCTACATTAAAAGTCAGCCCTGGGTATGACACACCTATATTCCACCACTTGTCACTCACATAATAACATAAAAAGTTATTCAATATTTAAATTACGCATTCACCTCAATATTCTCTGGCATCAACTCTCTTTCCTTCACTCCCGTGCTGATTTACTTCTCTGCAGACAGATGCGCTCAACTTCAACCAAGAAAGAAAAGAGGAACTCTTCTGTTTACTTCACATCGCCATGGTGACGCACGTGCTCAACTCAGACTACATGCTCAGAGTCGAGAGAAGCATATCCCAATCTCAATGACTGACTGTCTCACCTCTGCCATGTTTGAATACTTTAAATAACTTATTTCAAATGGGACACTTGTACACACTTGAATCTCGCTTTTTAGGGAAAATAACGTTTTTTTATCAGGAGTTTCATTAATATTTTTTTTCTTATTTATTTATTAACAGCAATTGTCTCCTCTGAACATGAGCTGTGTATGTCTCCGTTTGCCATATTTGCAACCTGCCCTCCACTTATTTTTTTAGATGTCGTGTTCTTTTATCCTTTCTTTCCACTTTGGAGCGTCCCACTTTTGAAGATTGCATGTGTTTGTTGATGTTTTTTTTGTCTTTCAAACAAATCATTTTTGTCCTTTTACACTGCTCAACATGTCCCTACTGATGACTAATGATGAGAAACTTTTGATTAAACATCAAGTAAGTTTCAGTATTTTGGTATTGAGTTTAGTGGGGTTTTGTGTGCTTTTTAGTTTGTGTGAGTGTAGTAACGATGTAGTAATTATGTAGAAATAAGCTCTGCCCAGGGCTTTCCAAACCAAAAGCATCCCAAAACTTTGCTTTTGAATTTGTCATTGATAACAGTCTATATGTCCAGAGCATAAAAACTACCTGGGTTTCTTTGACTGCAGTTCATTTCTCCACTGTGTGATGCCTCCGAGCCTAGAGATGTTGATAGACCCTGTGGTTCTTAGAGTTTCTAAAAGTACGATGGGAGGTAAAAGCCTCAGGTATCAAGCTCCTTTCCTCTGGAAGCAGCTGCCAGTTTGTGTTCAGAAAGCTGACACCTTCTCCACCTTTAAGATTAAGCCTAAAAAAGCCAGAGGTTTCTTCCTATAGGACAATTTTTCTTTTCCACAGTTGGCTGGTGCTTGCTCAGGATAGAGGATTGTATCAAAGAAAAGTTTTGCAATCTGTTATTTTCCTTAGCTAAGCAGCTCATCTTTAAGTCCCATCCATGTATCCATTCATCCGATCATCCATTTTATATACCCGCTTAATCCTGTACAGAGTCACCAGGGTCTGCTAGAGCCTATCCCAGCTCAGTACAGGTGAAAGGCCGGGGTACACCCTGGACATGTTCCCAGTCCAACGGAGGACTCTGTAAGTGCCTTTAGATGACATTTGTCGTGATTTAATATATAAATACATTTAATATATAAATAAAGTTGAATTGAACTGGATAAATGACAGTTCTGATTGCAGATTCCTTGAATCGTATTATATTATTTACTGTTTCACTGAAGAAATATGGAATTCATTAGTGCCCTGATCATTGGTTGACAAAGTGACATATTCTTCAAAATAGCAGATAGCTTACATCTGTCTCTGTCCTCTCTGGTTCTTGTGACTGGGTGGAAAAGCTCACCAGGAGGGACAAAGCCAGATGGGGGCAGTGCTGCTCGCTCTCTCTGCCACACCACCATCAGCTGCTTATTTAGATCTGTTTTGGTTAACTTGGAGTCATACCTGCCAACACTCCCGATTTAAGCGGTCTCCCGATTTTCAACCATTTCTCCCGCCCTGCTCCCGATTTGTAATTTCTCCCGCTTATCTCCCGATTTTAAAGTGAAATGAGTCAATGGTGTTTCACGTGTCGGGGTTCCTGCATGGATGTATTATATTAACGGGTTCCTGACAAACCTGGCAACCCAACCCAAAAGCACTGTCTACGTCCAAGCTCCGCCCCATGGAGCTGCTGCGATACGTCAACGTCGCTGCCATATTAGATGTGGCAAGACTGCGCTGTAAACTAATACAAGTGAATGGACTTATTTTCATAAAGCGCCTTTCTACAAAGAAATGTACGTTTTACGTCTCATTTATTCATTCACACGCGCACTAATATACTTGGGAAACAGTTAGGCACCAAATATAATATGTTTAATTTTCTCAGATGGCAAAAATAAGAACTTTATCGATCCCACAGTAATTCATGTTATATCAGCTATAGAGAACAAGGTAGTGCCGAAAAACAATATATATCCCCCCTCACAAAAACAAGAAAAATAGAGAAACATATTCTCTCATCAGCAAAGCATTACATAAACATATTTTAAAATTTTCAAGTTACAAAATAACATATTTGAACCATTAAAATATGTTATTTTGTTATTTGAAAATTTGTTTTGTTTGAGAAAATGCTTTGAAAAAAAGCTGAGGGAAGAGTTGGTGGAGAATCAAGTCATAGCAAGCAAGGATCTCCCACAGGAAGAGAGAGTTGAAGGTTCTGGTTCTTCTAGGGAAAGAGGAGAGCTTTACAAATCTGGCATCACTGATGAAGGCAAAGCTCTGCATCTCTCACAGCAATGCAGGCTCAGAGAGCTCATTTAGCATGGTGAAAAAGATCCTCACAGAAAACACAATGAGTATGGATAATTCTACTCTTTGCGCACTCCTTTCTTGCAAGATTAACCATACCAGCCCTGGCCACAAGTATGTACCCTCCAAGAAAGTGATTGAAGCTGCAAAGTCTGACACCTACAATTACAACAGGTCCTTGGGTGACAAAGGGAACCTGGAAAATTCTACAAATATTGTATTTTATTGTTATTAATACTAAACTTATTTGGCTCCAAGAAGGCTGTAGAATCATTTTGGGAGGTACATTTTAGCACATTTCATTGTAGCTATGGATTTAAAGCTCATTAAAAGTCGCCTTGTTTATATCAGGGCGGGGATGTTGTGAGTGGAGCATTCCAACCGCTACCCCAGAAAATCTCCCTCTTTTTCACAGTCCAATGTTGGCAGGTATGGGGAGTTCCAGGTCGTCATTTTTTCAGTTTTGGTTCAGTTAAGTTAGATTGCTTGGTATTTCGGTTGGGAGGGCAGCCCGGATCTGGCAGCCCATTGTGGGGCTGGTTTGTGGTCTGCTTTCATTTTGTTTGTTTTGGTCAGGGGTTTCTATTTTCCTTTCTCTTAACAATAAAGTTCTTGAAAGCAGACCGCTTGCCACTTATATGTTATTGGTCCTTTAAGCCAAGGTTTATTTCCGAGATCATAACAGCGTCTCTCTCTAAGAACACCACCAAACACTAGATGGCAGTGGGGGTTATTGTCTGCAGCTTCCAGTGCTACGTTTTCTTCTCTGTACTTCCTTGATGTTTGTAGATGTAGAAAAATACCCAATAATACATATCTTATGTGATTTGGAGCTGATTAATGTTGAACAACAGTCATTTTTACTGACATTGCAGCAATCTATCTTTCTACCTCGCTTGGAAACACTGAAGAAGATATAGTGGGAAAGATATTTGAATATTAAGTGGAACGATCACAGTTGCAGTCCATGTTTAACTGACGTGTCGTAACATTAATAAAGTGAAGTGGGTCCGGAGACACACATCAATGATTCAACATAGAAGCATAAACCACACACGCACCTCTCAAAGATATTGCTTTTATGTTAAATTATTACTTCCTTTTTGAAAGAATGTAATGCTTGTATATATTAACTTGTTACGAGAACTAAGTAGTCCAACACCAACATTTTCAAAAGTATTCCTGAGTGTGAAATTCCAAAAACTTGTGTGACAAAAATGAAATGAAATGAATGAGAGGAAGCATGACATATCAATTGTTCGTACTTTCTACAAGTAACTATCGACTGTTTGACGTCAATTTTTTGATTGAATTTGTGCCTTTTGTATATTTTATAAGAAAATAAATTAAAATGATGAAAATGTGGAAAGAAATACAAGACAGACACTTTCAAAAAGTTTAGTATGCTGCTGTACGGTTGCCTACAAGCGTCAGGTGGTAGTTCAGGTAAAAGGTGGTCTGTATTTAAAATGTAACTGGCAGAATCTCTTGCTGTGGTTGTGCAGTTGTGTGCACTGACTAAAAGAAACCATGGCGTCTGTGATTCGTTGGAATGGGGACAGTGATTGTGTTGACCTGCTCAAAGCCAGTCTAGGAACCTACAAGTTCTCAGCACAAACTTATGAAAGCTGGATGCGAGGCTCCAGGTGAAGCTGAAACGGAGTCGCTGTGTGTTCTTTTACCAGGTTACAGCCAATAAAAGAATGTTCATATTGTAATTCAGTGAACACGGTGCACAATCTTGTGCATAAATCACACTCTCTTTCATCAAGAATAGTGGAAGTGACTTTTAATCTTCAACTTGGCTTCTTTGCAGGGAGTGGCGTAAAATCCTGCATGCTTCGAATGAAAGCTGCATCCCTCCACGGCGCTTTAAAGAAGCTCAGTTGAGCAGTCCACATCATTTCAACGTTGCTGAGAGACCCCAGGCTGGACTTGCACTGTGAAGCTGACCCCACATTTACAACTTTGTTAAAAGAACTCAACAACCGTAACCTGTCAGAAACAACAAATACCAACTAGTACAACGCCTCTGTGGCAATTAACATTGGTGCCCAGAGACCACACCACCATGGCACAATAAAGAAGGAATTACATCATGAAAATTCAAATTTAATTGAGCATGTCTGTGTTCATGGACTGGTGTCTCCATGTGAATATTTCTGCTCTGCTTCTCTTGTGTGTGTGTGTACTGGAGTCATGTTTTAACAACCCGAGCACAGTGCCCTCCCTCCCACATGGCTCTCATTCTCCCCTTAAGGGTCCTAATTAAGTAAAGAAGGTTTTTCTCACTCACTGGCCTGAACTCTTTGATTCTTCACTGATCACAGCCAACACACACGTCAACACTCAGACACCTGCACATGCGTGGTTATGTTAGCTCTGGGGACGTCCATTCACAGATGTAACTGTACACACGTTTCAGCCTTTGCCTCCCCATTCAGATGCACACAAATACTGATTTGGCTTCTGAAATGCAGAACAAAAAAATGCAAATGTCTTTATTTTTATTTTATTTTTTGTAATTCTCAAAGTGAAGCACCATTATCCAACAAGTTGTAATCCTGATCTCTTTCACATTTACTCTGACTTTTAAATGTCAGCGGCGTTAAATAAGAGGTGGTGCTTCCTCTGGGTGCTCTGCCTTCCTCCCACATCCTTAAAACACGTTCAGCTGATTGGTGTTTGTAGATCCTAAGATCTGCAGGAGAGAGTATTAACGTGCACACTTGTTTGTCTCTGCATGGTCCTGCGATGGACTTATCTATCCAGGTGAAGCGCACCTTTTATCTGATGAACTATAGCTACCATTAACTGGATGAACTACCTTCAGAACATGCATGTATGCTGGTGTGCTACCTGTATGTGAATGGTTCATGAATTGTATTTATATTTGTACATCATGATTATTTTGTTGACCACTCAAAGCACTCAAAGCATGGTTGTTTTATTTCAAACACACAATCACACATATGGACACAATGGGGACAAGGTGAGACCTGCTGTGTTGCTCCAGATTCCTGACTGTAACCACTGACTTTCCAGTTGGCAGATAACTGCCGCATCCCCGGGTCACAACTGAAAGCGCAATTGCATGCATGGCTGAATGTGTGCATGTGTTTATGTATGGATGGATCTTTTTTGGATTTTTCCATGTTTGCATGAATGAGTGAAAGTTGGATGGGCGAATGAATGTGAACTTGCTAAATAAAAAAAAAGAGCCAGTGCTTCTCATTTGCTCTCCATCACCGAAATAACAGGAACATTTTTATTAAATGGCATGTTATTAAAGGTTTATTAAACGTATAGAAAATAGATGGCTGGAACATCAACCAGAAAGAAAACTCAGACTGAGCTCTGGCACATGGTAATTGAATCTGAGCTGCTGACTAATGTCGGCATGTTTAACACTTAGATGTTAACCCTGTTATTGGTTGACGCTGTCTGCCCAATATTTACCCTGGCCATTATCCCAGAGCGTTACATGTGCCAACCATTGATAATCAGGTAATCAGAAGTTATTTAATTATAAACAAAACTCCTGAACAAATTGAGGCTTTGATATATACAAACCTGCAGCTGTTTCTGATGGAAAAAGCATTAGGTCCGAGTAGGGTCAGGTCTGTTTATGGTGTTAATAAAGTTCATAAAGATGTTCAAAAAACACATTGTAGTGCTGAGCTAAAAACCGTAGACAAGTGGTAGTGCATTGTGTGCGGGTGTGACGGTCTGCAGTGTCCTGTGTACGTGCAGGTCCATTCTCCCACAAGAAAAAAGGAAAAAGGAGTTACAGGGGTTTATGGAATGTGAAACTGAAAACAGAAAAAGTGGCCATGGTAGCACACATTTTTGTAATCAATAAATACACACTTTAAATGAACATTTCAGAATTAAAACAACCTTAGGCCTGTTATCAAATGGTAAGGAGTGTAAATGTTCCAGTAAATGACGTGAAGGTGCAATATGACCAGAATACCAGAATAGACATCAATGTGAGCACAGGGAGAAACTCAACCCGGGTCAAAAGAAATGGCTATTTTCATAGACAAAACTTAAAAGTTTTATTTCACTCAAGCAATGGACTGGTGAGGTTTCAGACAGACAAACTGAGGTCATTTCAACTATATATGTGTAAGAAAAATGTGTTTGTACAGGTATTGATGTGCAGTCGCTGCCAACATGTTATAACGAGTAAAACTGGCTGGATGAAATAACACGACACGTTCATGGCCTTCACTTCCACAGAACTCTTTTTGCACTATTTGCCTGTATTTATAGTAAAGGGGGAAAGTGTTAGAAGCAGAGGTGCTGAATTCTCCTTCTTTAGTCTCCATTGACTGGGATGTGTGCAGTAATCAACATGTACAGACTTGAAGGAAGGAGATTCATGCGCATCTCTACACATGCCTGTCTGTAGGGATCCAGTAAATTGGAGTAAAATTTTAAATCTGTTCATAAGTGCGATTGTGTGATGCACCCCTACTGGGGAAAGCATTCCTTCCAACAGTTTGTTACAGTCGTCGTGACTGATTTGACAGCTTGAGCTTCCCTCTGAGTGTTATTGTTCAAATCAGCAGGAAGTCATGCCACCAGTCGTCCCGCCCTTTTTGGGGCGATTTCAGCCAGGTTCTAAAATCAAAGTAGATCTCTCTCATTAACTTTCTTTAATTATCAGTTTTTCACATCTCAGGCACTTGCAGTGCAATCTGGTTCCAGGATGCCTCATATAGATGTGCTTAGTCATACATAACCCTGGACCAGCAGAGCAGCGATGCTGACGCCGACATCAATCAAGTCACTTTCAGTCAATATGGTTACTGTTCGCCACTGAGGTTGAACAAACATTAGCAGGGAAACAATTGGGCCTGCCGAGACAAAATGTAAATAAGTCTCTGTAAATGGAGGGAATTATTTTGGTACAATCCTGGATGTTCCCACAGCTGGTGTTACCTGCAATGGTCCTGTTATTCAACAAGGTGGCCCCATAAGGACCAGAATTGTGGGTAAATATGATTTTCCAAAAGTAAAGAATGGCCGTTCTAAAAAAACATCACCAACAGAAACTTCGAGTATGGAATATTCCTTTGGTGGTGTTTCCGTCCATCCAGGACTGGTCACAGGGTTTTGCTCCTTGGTTGTCACTGACAGTGCTGTTTTCATTCTATGCAGATTATGCATTTGTCAAATTCAAATGACCTTAAAATATGTGCTACAAGGTATTACTAATATTAAAACAGTGGATAAAAAAAAAAAGATGTTCATTTATTTTTCTGGACTCACTCAAATGGTGACATGTTATTCACTACAACTTTTACAAACATGAACTAAGCCTTAACCAATCAATGTCCATAGTAAATAATTATATGTGGATCAGGTAGTCAAAATCATGAACCTTGGACCTGACAATTCAATTCATACTTTATTAAAGACACATCTCGAGAAGAGGTCCATAGTACCATACAAAATTATACATATAACATACATGATATAAAAGACAACAACCTATTATATAAAAGACAACAACAACCACAATACAGAAGACTTAATATGTAGCTGTGTCAGATAAGTGTGTTTGGTAGCTAAGGTTGAAAGAAAAAAATGTAATGTAACCATAACAACAATTAGAATTAAAGGGGACCTATTATGGCATCTTATACCTATTTTAAACAGGCATTGAATGTCTTAAAAAGAAGCTTTTGATTGTTTTTGCTAACCTCGTGGCGGTGGGGGGCCCGGGTGGGGGGCCCGGGTGGGGGGCCGTGGCCTGGGCGTTTCCGGTCCATTCCGGTGGGGCCGGGCTGTGGGCGTCGGGGTCCCGCTCGGAGGGCCCAGCTCTGCCTGGGTGTGGGGTGGCTGTCTGTGCTGGAGGGGCATTGCTGCCTTGGTCCGTCATCGCTGGGCGGGGGCCGCGTGCCCCTGTATCTGCAGGGACTCCGGGGCCTTTGGGGTGTCCGCCGGGGGGGCGACAAGGGGGAGGGGGGGTGGCGGCGATGACACCACCCACAAGTCTTGTCAAACCATTCAAAAGTTATAGCCGAAAATAGGAACTATGAAATATCCACCAATCAGAAGAAGGGGCGGGGTTAATTTGCACCAATGAAGGTCAAGTACTCAAAACCGAGTTCAATGACACCACCCACAACTCTCTATGTCAAACCATTCAAAAGTTATAGCAGAAAATAGGGACGACCAATCAAAAGAAGGGGCTAATTCAGGCCAATGAAGGTCAAGGACTCAATACCGAATCCGATGACACCACCCACATGTCGTTATCACAACCCGTTCAAAAGTTATGGCAGACAAAACTTTTCTAGGGGGCGCTGTTGAGCCATTAGGCCACGCCCATTAATGCAAACCATGAAATATCAAATTTATCGCCAGGCCTGGCTTGCGTGCAAAATTTGGTGACTTTTGGGTAACTATCAAATATGGACCAATCAGATGAAGCGGGGGCGCGCTTTTTGGCATCTATCGTCGCCACGGTAACGCTTTTGAAAGAGAAAAGTAAGGCGCATCGTCGTAGGATGGAGACGCACATTTTGATGTATAACACACCTGGGTGCACGTTCAGGCGTGCTGCAGTGGAAGCGCTTGTATGACTTGCATGTAGATGTCTTCAGATCTGGGCATTTAGTGGATGACACCAGCCACGACTCTCTATATCAAACCATTCAAAAATTATGGCAGAAAGTAGGAATATATAATCAGATATCGACCAATCAGAAGAAGGGGCGGGGCTAATTTGCACCAATTAAGGTGAAGGAGTCAAAACCGAGTCTGATGACACCACCCACGACTCTTTATGTCAAACCATTCAAAAGTTATGCTGGAAAATAGGGACTATCAAATATTGACCTATCAGAAGAAGGGGCGGGGCTAGTTCATGCCAATGAAGGTCAAGTACTCAATACCGAGTCCGATGACACCACCCACATGTCTTATCACAACCCGTTCAAAAGTTATGGCAGAAAGTAGGAACCTCAAAATTATCCTCAAATAAAACAACTGCATCTCTTTTCTGGTGAGAATATGCATGGAAGATTCAGATGAGATATTTTCTAACACTGTCCACCAAGCTAAATTCCAGCAATCAGCAAAATCAAAATGTTGGCGGGATTGTGGTGAAAACCATGCTGATTACAGTCACATCTTCTGGTCCTGTCCTATTTTGAAAACGTATTGGTCAAGTATTTGTAAAGAAATCTGTTGTATTTTGAAATTGGACTTAAATATCGATTATGAGTTTGCTTTGTTAGGGAAAATGCCAAAAGAGATAGTTAAAACTGAGGATAAGTACCTTATAAGAATTTTAAGAATAACAGCTCTTAAACTCATAACAAAAAACTGGCTTCAGAAATTAAGTCCGGTTTTAGAGAAATGGCGAGACTTAACGGAACAAGTAAAAGAAATGGAGCATAGAAAATAGAGGAAATCTTCGGATGAGACATGCTGTGGGCTAAATGGGAGAGCTATATAAAAAATGGGGGTGAAATGCTAAGATAGCATAAGACATGAAGAGATCTAAATGCACCTAAAAGCTTAGTACTCTTAATGCTGAGGCGGTCAATGTATTATTTGATGGATAGATATATGGAGGAGTCAACAACTGAACGGGGAGCACTTCATGTTTTTTGTTTGTTTTATCTTTTTTTTAATTATCTTTGGAGGTATTGTCATGTACTTGCTTGTTTACTTGTTCTCATGGTGCGTCTCTGTCCCTCTAGTTAAGGGGTTGGCAAGTAAGTTTGGCCTCGGGCCAAATGTTTTCGGAGCAACTGAATGGTGGGCCACAACATCACATCAATCAGGTGAAACATGTTTTTTTTTCTACTAAACAAAACTTTTTTCCCCTTATCTATAGGCTACTAGTATTATTATACTATTATATCTTGTACAAAAAAGTAATTTAAGAAAGTCTTTAGTTTAAATAAAGTAACTTGAATTTGCTACAGACTGTTATTAGTGTGTTAATACTGCTTTAGCGCTACTCCGTGGCTGCATTATGAAACCGCTTATAAGTAACTTGGTGATAATAATATTTTCTGCCAAGCTACTAACAAATGCAGTCCTTCTTTAAAATACACAGAACTACATTAAACACATGAAAAACCCATGACGCACCTATGAAGAGCAGCACAGGGGACAGTCAGTACGTGCACACAGAGCAGCAGTCTCTGTGTCTCCTGAAGCGAGTGAGAGGATATGCAAATGAGGCAGATTTTCCGACATATTTTTACACATATAATGGACGTTTTACCATTTAAAAGACCAACAGCCAAACTCAAGGTAAGTTATCAGTTGTATTTTCCACAGTTTAAACCACAACAAATCACTTTAAAGCAAGCTAGCTTGCATAAAACGAAGAGCACCGACACATACGTCTTACCATTTCAACAGCTTCAGGAGTTTTGCCAGGAGTCTGTGCCTACGTGACTCCTGAATATTTGTGTGCACCTCTAATTAAGGCCCCCCAATGCTACAGGTGACAGGGAACTATACAGAATTGTGTGCGTCCAGAATCATGAAGATTCTACTTTTATTTTATTTTATCTTTTCTAAATGAAGGCTTTGAATTCTCTATGAAAGTCGTTTTTGTGATAGTAAATAATAAAAAATAAATAAATAAAAAATATATATTTATCAGATTTTCAATGTCATCTGGCGGGCCAGATATTATTGGAGACGGGCCATTTTTGGCCCGTGGGCCGCCAGTTGCCGACCACTGCTCTAGTTGTATGGTGTTTATGAAATGAGAATGGAAATGAGGATTTGTGAAAATAGGAATTTTAGTGAATACATAAACGATAGTGAAGTGTAAGGGATGTATAGGCGAGGGAGGTAACAGGGGCGTTAGAAGGTATTTAAGGGCATGTTATGCCTCTTTTTGTTTTGTTTGTTCTTTGTTGTTGTTGTTAAGATATGTCCTTTTAATATTTTTTTTTCGTTTTCGTGTATATGTTGAGGTTGGTGTCTGTCTTATGTCTATATGTATTTTAGTTTTTTTTTTTTGTTATTTTTATACTGAACGTCACTATGGTGTGGCACATAGAAAATTAAAGTATTAAAAAAAAATAAAATAAAAAAAAATAAAAGAAAGGAACTATCAGATATCGACCAATCAGATGAAGGGGCAGGGCTAATTTGCACCAATTATGTTCAAGGACTCAAAACCGAGTCCGATGACACCACCCACGACTCTATGTAAAACCATTCAAAAGTTATGGCAGAAAGTAGGAACTATCACATATGGACCACGGTAACGCTTTTGAAAGAGAAAAGTAATGCGCTTCGTCACAGGATGGAGACGCACATTCTGATGTATAACACACCTGTGTGCACGTTACGGTTCGGGCCGTATTAACTGCCGAAAGAATGGCATAAATTGCGCCAAAATTACACGATTAATTCAAAATGGCCGACTTCCTGTTCGGTTTTGGCCATGGCGCCAAGAGACTTTTCTTTAAGTTGTGACATGATACAGGTGTGTAGCGATTTCCATGCATGTACGTCAAACCGTATTGTGGGGCTTGAGGCACGAAGTCTTCCAGGGTGCGCTGTTGAGCCGTTAGGCCACGCCCATTAATGCAAACCATGAAATATCAAATTTATCACCAGGCCTGGCTTGCATGCAAAATTTGGTGACTTTTTGGGAACTATCAAATATGGACCAATCAGATGAAGGGGGGGACGCACTTTTTTGGCGTCTTGCGTCGCCACGGTAACGCTTTTGAACGAGAAAAGTATTGAGCGTCATCGCAGGATGGAGTCGCACATTTTGATGTATAACATACCTGGGTGCATGTTACGGTTCGGGCGAAGAAGCGGCTGAAGAAATGGCATAAATTTCACCAAAATTACACGATTAATTCAAAATGGCCGACTTCCTGTTTGGTTTCGGCCATGTTGCCAAGAGACTTTTCTTTAAGTTGCGACATGATACAGGTGTGTACCGATTTGCTTGCATGTACGTCAAACCGTATTGTGGGGCTTGAGGCACAAAGTTTTCTAGGGGGCGCTGTTGAGCCATTTTGCCACGCCCATTAATGCAAACCATTAAATATAACATTTTTCGCTAGGCCTGCCTTGCATGCAATATTTGGTGACTTTTGGGGAATGTTTAGTGGGGCAAAAAGGCCCTCCTTTTGTCAGAAGGAAAATAATAATAAGAAAGAAAAAAATCCTACAGATACAATAGGGCCTTCGCACTGTAAGTGCTCGGGCCCTAATTATAACCACAGAGACAGTGTACAATCAGAGGGAGTATGCCAGTTTGAAAAAGGTGCATTTTGAGTTTGGACTGGAAAGTTACGATGGAGTCTGAAAGGTTTGTGTGGGGAGGGAGTTCCATAGTCTGGGTGCCGAGCAACTGAAGGCTTGGGCACCCATGGTACTGAGGCGTGATGTGGGGATGGTAAGTAGTTTAGCAGAGGTTGAGCGTAGGGTGCGGGGGGGGTGTATTCTTGGAGGAGGTCAGAGAGGTAAGTGGGGGGCAAGATGGTGGAGAGCTTTGTAAGTGAGGAGGAGGTTTTTGTAGTAGATGTGGTGGTGTACCGGGAGCCAGTGAAGTTGGATTAGAACAGGGATGATGTGGTCAGACGATTTGGTGCTGGTGATAATCCGGGCGGCCGAGTTCTGAATAATTTGCTGTCTGTTAATGAGTTTGAATAATTTGCAGTCTGTTAATGAGTTTGTTGCAGAGTCCGGTGAGGAGGGCATTGCAGTGGTCAATGCGGGAAGTGACAAAGGAGTGAACCAAGATTTTGGTTATGGATTGAGACAATGAAGGGCATAGTCTGTCATAGATGTTGTAGAGGTGGAAGATGGCAGTCCGGGTGATGTTTTAAATGTGAGGAGCAAATGAGAGGGTTCTGTCCAGAATGACGCTGAGGCTTTTGACTTGGGGGGTGAAGGGTACAGGGAATCCGTCAATGAAGATGGGTGGGACTGGGGTGTGTTGAGATTTGGTGAGTGTGGATTTGGAGGTGATGAGCAGGGCCTCAGTTTTAGTGCCGTTCAACTTCAGGCAGTTCCTGCTCATCCAGCTCCGGATGACTTCGAGGCAGGTGATGAGGGAGGTGGGAGGGATGGCGGCGGTGGGTTTGGAGGAGATGTAGACCTGTGTTTCATCGGCATAACAAAAACGAAAATGGATCCCATGATGATGGAGGATTGGGCCAAGGGGGAGGAGGTAGATGATGAAAAGGAGTGGAGCCAAGACTGACCCCTGGGGGACACCCAGTGAAACACCGAACACCCAGACTTGTGGTCCCTTATTTGTACAAACTGTTGGCGGTCAGTGAGGTATGATTTGAACCAGCGGAGTGCAGCACCAGTGATCCCAATGCCAGCCAGGCGGTCTAGGAGTAGTGTGTGGGAGATGGTGTCGAATGCTGCATTGCGGTCGAGGAGGATGAGAATGGGGAGTAGTCCGGAGTCAGCTGCACGGAGGAGGTCGTTATTGATTTTGACCAGGGCTGTTTCAGTGCTGTGTTTAAGACGGAAACCTGATTGGAAATGTTCATGGAGGTTGTAAATGTCAAGGTGGGACTGTAGTTGTGCGGCAACCACCCTTTCAAGTGTTTTGGAGATGGGCTGGTAGAGGTTGAGGTCGGTTGGGTCAGCACCAGGTTTTTTCAGGATGGGTTTGATAGCAGCCAGTTTGAGAGTGGGGGGGTACAGTGCCAGTGGTGAGGGAGGAGTTAGTTATGTTGTTGATCATGGGAGAAATGGATGGCAGACAGGCTTTGGCGAGGGAGGTGGGAAATGGATCAAGCTGACAGGTGGTGGGTTTGGCTTTGCAGATGACTTCAGAGATAGTGTGTTCTGATACTGGGGTGAAGTCGTAGAGGTAGCGGATGAGAAGTTAGCAGGTGGTGATCATCCAGGTTGGATCGTTTGATGCGGTGCAGGATGAGGCCAGTTGTTGTTGAATGGTGTTGATTTTAGAGCTGAAGATGTCCAGGAAAGCAGTGCACTGATCTGTGGAACTGTCTGGTGGGAGGGTTTTGGGTGTCTGAATTAGGTGACTGTTGAGAAAAGGACTCTGTTGTTGCCTGTACCAGTGTTGATGAGGTTGGAGTAGTATGTGGATTTGCCAGTGGTAAGGGCATTCTTGTAGTGATGAAGGTGGTCCAAGTACATTTGGCAGTGTATAGTGAGTCCACACTTTTTGTACAGTCGCTCCAGTTGACGGCCTGTGGCTTTGAGCTGGCGTAGGTCAGGGGTGAACCAGGGAGAAGTGTGAGTGAATGAGACTGAGCAGGTTTTCAGGGGAGCCAGGGTCTTGAGGGAAGAGGAGAGACAGTTATAATGAGTCACCAGGTCAGCAGGAGAGGGTGCTAGGGGAAGGCTGGGGGAGGAGCTGATCAGGGTGGAGAGATATGTGGTGTTGATATGTTTGAGCTTTCTGAAGGAGATTGTCCGTTGTTCTTTGACTTTGTGTAGTTGGTGACGCAATACATGATACGAAGCCTCTGCTGATGTGGACCATCCATCTATCCATCCGTTATCCATACCTGCTACTTCGTGTTGAGGGTCACATGGGTGTGCTGGAGTGTATCCCAGTTCTCTTTGGGTTAAAAGCAGGGCTACACCCTGGACAGAGCAGCAGTCCATTTCAGGGCCAGAAATAGAAAAACACTGCTGTGATCAATGGCTTGAAAAGGGGGATCTCTGAAGGCATGCAAAGGAAGCCACAGAGGCATAGAAGGTTTGACTGTTGTTGGAAACACTCTTAAACATGCAACAAAGTTGGGAGTACTGCTCTACTTACAACAAAACAAACTATTTAATAAAGTAGTCATAATGAATCAGATTAAGAGGAAAAATTAAAAAAAAAGGAGAGCAGATTTTACACTCAGGTATTGCACATAAAAAATGAATATTAATGATATGCATTAATAGTGACGAGAACTTTGATGAGCATTGATGAGCTTGGGATATAAGCAGTTTCTTGTCTAGGTTGCAATACCTGAGTATTTTCAAGAAGAAGAACGTGTAATTTATATGTAAGGCTCTGAACCCTCTACACAGGTGTGGTTAAGGTAGAATGGGGCTATACTCTCATTATTCCTGGTCTAAGACAAGTTATTTTACTTTTGTGACGTTCAGAGACAGCTCATTGAGGACAGTCTCTGGATCATCAACATACAATCACGAGCAGCTCCATGAGGCTCAAAAGGGATAAAAGGTAATCTGTTCAGACATTCATCAGCCCACAGTTAGAAAAACTCTGGACACTGTAGTACTGGGGGCTGCTCTTCCCAGAAGTGGACACCCAGCCAAGATGAGTTCAAGGAGACAACATAGAGGAAGAACACATCTTTAGAATTGAAGACATCATTGTAGCTGTCAAACATCCAAGTTAGGGTTAGAGTGTTGCATTTCAGAAGAAGTTCAGTACAATTAGCCTAAGCACAGAAGTGAATTCACTGCAGAATGGCTTCAGAAAAATAATATAAAATCTGGCTTTTCAAATTGCCCAATCAGAGCCCAGACTTTAATCTCACATAGATACTGTGGGATAACTTCAAGCGAGCCAGTCATCCCAGACATCCTAGAAAGGTGCATAAGGTGAAGCAGTTCTGGTCCACTCTGGTCCAAAACACCCAACACCAGGTGCCATCCAGAGCAAATTTGAAGTGCTGGATCGGCCAGATCTGACCTTCAAAGGTTCACTTATGGCACTTTTACACCAGTACCTAGGCTCTACTCATCTCAACTAGACTCGACTCAACTTTACCTAGTTTCTTTTCCATAACAATTCAGCCCCTGGAGCAGAAGTAGGCAGGGTTGGTGCGAAGCTACTGTGACATACGGTACTTGATTGTGTGACACAAACAAAGAAGAAAACAAGAGTAAAGATGTAGAACATGCAGGAGATGATATATGTGCTGCTTGGTCTGTGGCTTGTGTTCAATATAAAGTTAAAAAATGAGAGTAAGAGAAGGCTTCAAAAGGCAAGGCTCTTTACATTTTTTTAGTTTGTCTCGGCACTGCTGAAAAGTCTGTTGGTAGCCGCAAGCAGCTATGAAGTGACAAAGCTTCTGGTAGATCTTGTCATTCCTTATCGCTTCATCTAGATCCCTTTGAATTCTTTCGTCAGCCACCAGGTTTATGAACACCTGCACGTCAGAGTTGGATCACGGAACAGACTTTCCGCTGCCATTGCTGGTCGAATGAATTGAACAAGAAGCCGCCGTCAGAGTCGCTCTTCAACTGATGTACACATCCTGACTCAGGTGTCTGACTGGCCAACCCCCTGACCAATCAGTGGCATGTAGTGTGATGACGTCAGATACAGCCCGACTCAGTCTGCTTAAAGCCTCGGCAGAGTAGTTACAGCAAAATATCTACTCTGCACAGGTAGACCCTTAGTGGAAAAGCGCCAAACCAAGTCGAGCCGAGCCGGGCTGAGTAAGTACTAGTGGAAAAGCACCATTACTCTTTTCTCCACTAACTTTGAATGTTTAATGTTAAAAAAAGACAACATTATGATTTTCTGGTACCGGATAGCTCACCTGCTCGAGCGGGTGTCCCACGTACGGATACAGTCCTTGCACAGCCAATGCATGTGTGACAACTGACACTATGCCCTTTCATTGCATGTCTTTCCCTTTTCTCTGTGCCTCACTTCCTGTCTCTTCACTATCAATAAAAGCCACTTGAACTGCAAAATCTTATAAAAAAAAGAAATGTTAGTTTTATGATTTAATGCAAAGAAGCAGTTTATTCAGAGGTCCATACGAGGGACTGTACAAAGAGTCTCAACCCACAAGCTCACGTGCTTGTTTTTCTTAAATTGTTATTCATGAAGTTAACAGCTTTCTTCACCTCAGAGGTCCTTTAAGATACCAAAGTACCATGTTTTAATATGTGAGCAAAAGAAACTGTGACCATGGCTTTAATTTACAGTATATGAAGTTACTGGTCTAACCGCAGAGGTTTTTTCAGCCTAAGATACAAACTTTTAGATGGTGAAAAGTAATTTGGGAGAAAAAACATTGATCAGTGTGAGTCAGAAGTGTGGTTGTAATCTCATTTCATTTGCACCTGGTCAGCTTCCGTCGCTTTGTTATTCGTCCACAACTCCTCAATTCTTTTCTCCCTGTCCCTTATCTTTATTTCCTGTTTATACCCTTCTGACTCGTCTTACATTTACTTACAACTTCTTCCCCTTTCATCTATCCATCTACACACCTCATCCTTGTTTTGTCTGGCCACTCCCAGCCTCTTTTATAGCTCCTGCCTCCGCCTCACCACATCTCTCCCTCCTCCGCCTCTCCCGACTCCTTTTTCTCTTCTTTCTTCAAACAGAAAGCCAATTGGAGCTGTCTAAACAAATGAGAGGTGTCTGAGATCATTTAAACAGCCATAAATAACATCAGCAGAGGAGGCAGACGATGAGTTGACCCCACTGCTAAATGAACAAACACGCTCAGAGTTACACACACACACAACCACACACAGCCTTAAGTGGACTCCATTGCTAATTTGTCTGATGGCGTGTTAAGGGAAGATAAGAGCGGAGGCAGGAATGTGGCCTGCCTGAGATCCATTAGCACGCCTCATGCTGTTTTCATCAGCCAGGCTTTTGGCAGCACAGCGTGTGCAGCTATTGTTTGCTATTGTCTAGTGAAGTTATAGCTGGAGGTAATGGTCTCCGTGTGATTGCGCACCTGAAACGGTTAGTTCAGAGTCTTGATGGAGAGATCATTCCAACTAACGAGGCTCCGGGAGGATGAATGGTGCCCTTTTTGTTGAGTTAATGCTTGGATCTCGCTCTCACTGTTTACTGGTCGGAAACCTACAAATATGAAAGCCACACATCATTCGATGGGAGGTGGGAGAGGAGTCAGAGCTTAATTCATTAGGCTTGTCCATGTCTTGAAGAGAAGAAGACGAATGGTGATTTTGTTCCTGGCCAGCCTCCTCTCTGCTTCTTCTCCTGCCAAGTAGGACATTAAATAATAAGCTTCCTCCCTCTCTCCGTCCGTCTGTCTGCCTGTCCTCTTATTCTCAGTCTATCTCTGAATGTGTGTGTGTTTGTCTGACTTACTGTCTTTCTCTCTTATGAATATTTAGGTAGGAATGAAACACTGGCAGCTTTGTGTGGAGTACCCCGTGTACACACACACACACACACACACACACACACACACACACACACACACACACACACACACACACACACACACACACACACAC